>NC_041401.2:148263088-148563213 GCF_900747795.2 Erpetoichthys calabaricus | reverse complement strand
TTACATTGTCTCATCATCTCTGTAATGGATGACAGCTCTCTTTTCGCCCTCTCGCCCTTCTTCTTGGAACCGGAAGTATTTCTCAAAAACAGAAGCAAAGCAATTGCGCTTTAGAATGCCTGCCTGGTGTATAACCTCTTCCTTATTTGGGGGAATGTTTTCCAGATCAAACAGAAGAGACACATTATAGCCTAAGAACAACAAAACAAAAACAATGGCACTATCACAGGTGTTTAAAATCAACTTACAAAAGTTGATTAACACAAGAAGTTAAAAAATACATTTTGAACTGACTTTAATTTCTATAAATTCTGTTTAATTAAGCTCAGAATGTAAATATGCAGTGTGTATGCACTACAAAAGCTGGCACAGAAGATAAGAGCCCAATTGTTCCAGTTGCTTCTGCATTTCATGAAGTGCCACATTATTTAATCATTGATTGCAGTGGAATGAATAGAAAACAAGCATGATCTGTCATAAAAAAATGACAGATCAAAAAAGTGTGCGGAATGGTCCTTTAAAATGTAATGTCAGAGTGACATGCAAGTTGTTGAAGAAGTCTTACAAAATACTATGCTACTTTTATATAATATCTGCCTAGCACCCAGTAGCATTGTTAATCATACCTGGTTAAATTCTCTGAAGCTCATTAAAATTACTTACTTAAACTCTTAGGCAATGCAATTTAAATTAGCTCCTTTCTGAAGCATTTTGCAATTATAAACAAAAAAAATCCTCAGTACATTTGTTATTGTTTCCAACCTAGACAAATAGATATTTTTTATAGATCTATTTGAAACTGCAATGCTTCTCTGTCATAGAAAATTCATTTTCAGGGATCTTTTAAGGTGAAATTGTCTTCATGTTATCGGCGATAAGCGGTATTTCACAAATTAGGCATTTAGGTTAAGTTTGATTTACAATCAAGAATGTCGTCTTGATAACCTATAACTGTCATTATCCAACTACGCTGAATCTGAACACAGGGTCATGGGTATCTGCTGGAGCCAATCCCAGCCAACACAGGGTGCAAGGCAGGAACAAACCCTGGGCAGGTTGCCAGCCCACTGCAGGGCAACACACACATACCCACACACCAAACACACACTAGGGACAATTTAGGATCGCCAATGCACCTAACCAGCATGTCTTTGGACTGTGGGAGGAAACCAATGCAGACACGGGGAGAACATGCAAACTCCACGCAAGGAGGACACAGGAAGTGAACCCAGGTCTCCTTACTGCAAGGCAGCAGCGCTACCACTGTGCCGCCCAACCTATAACTGCCTTTTAGGCATTTTGATCCACAACTTTTTGAACCCACTGCTGCACAATTTACTGGCTAGCTGGTATAGCTACATGAGAATGTAGCTACTGCTTGTCACAATGGCCAGGATTGTTGGTAATATGGTAAATTTTGACTGAAGCATTAGGCTAATTTAGAGGTATACAATAAACTCATTAAAAATAACATTCAAAAAACAGAGTGATAAGAATTTCCTAACTGTTAATAAGACTACTAGGAAAAATATTCAAGGTCATATAGATAATGGATAATTTTCCAAGGCAGGTGTAGTTTAAACTGTGACTATGGAGGACCAATTTCTTTTAAATATAATCCAAAGGTAATGAACAAATACAGCCCAGGGATCAAACATATACAGAGCAGATTCATTAAAATTTAATAATAAAACAATAAATCACATGAAATATATCTTGGTTACAAAATTTTATTTAAAAGAAACTAAGAAAATAAAATATCAGTTGTGTAATATTAATAGCACATACCTGACTCTGGTGGTACCAGATAATTTCCATAAACTCTTTTTAATAACTGAAAAAAATAGAAGAAATTCAGAGACTGAGAATTGAAGTGATAAACATTAATATCCAATACCTGGATAAAAAAGACATCATAGAAAATGTGCTACAACATAAAACAGTACTTGAGTTTTCAGTCAAACTGGTATTTAACATTAATACAGGTTGAGTATCATTAGACTGAAATGTCTGGGACTAGGAGTATTTTGGATATTTTTTGATATCATAATGATGAAGTAGGAAAATGCAGCAAAATCAACAAAATGACGACTCATGCATATAATAATTTATGTCACTGAGCCATTACTATAATGTGCATTGATGTGAACAACATATTAAACATCAAAACTGATTCTATTGTAAATCCCTTTAAGGAGGATCAGTGCCGAGTAGTTGCACGGAAGAGGTTATTTTTTTCGTCAGTTTATATAAAAGCTACCTGTAGTCACTTCTCAGGGAACATGCTGACATGTCTGGAATATCTCAATAAAGCTTTACCCTGTCATGCCTGCTGTGCTGGAAGCCATTAACTGGCCTGTGAGGTGATACATCCAGTTTCCATATGGTGCAGGTGTACATACATAAAACAATGTTTTTGTGAACAGAAAGGAAATTGCCAGCATAAAAAGGCAATTTGCAATAGCATCTGATTTTCCTAATGTAATCAAAGCATTTTACTGCACTTGTAATGCAATAAGGGCACCTACTGAGAATGAAACTACTTTTGCTAACTGTAAGCAGTAACACTTCATTAATGCAAGTCATCTTTAACTTCAATTAGTCTTGAGACATGTTCTTATATGTGCATTTACAAGATGTTTGAAAAGTGCATATACCAGGTTTTATAAATCAGATTTTCCTTTTGACGTATGCATTATTTCTTGTTTTTTAGTATAGCCAATGCATATTTTTATGCTCATTTCCAAAAAAGGTTTTGTAAATGAGTCCCATGGTGTGAAATTTTCCACTTGTGGCATTTTGTTTTTGTTGTTTTTTTTTATTCCTAAACAGGTGCTGCTATCGTGCTTCTTGAAGGTACTGCACTTCATGGTTCTCGCTGCTTCATGGAGGACCAGACCCCTAACACTCAAAATGAATAAATCTGTTTGGAATTTGTACATGTGCTTACCAGTTAAAAAAAAAATTAGAAGCAACATAGATAACATAACGTTTGCACGTAGAAAGCTTTGGATTGGTGTACTCAACCTGTAGTATAAAATATATTAAAACTTGTCATTCAGTGCTATTGTAAGTTTTTAGGGGTTTCAAGAAATATTGGTACTTCATTCAGATTGTGAATCCTGTACAATTAAAGGGAAGACAGCATAACACTGCCTCAAACTAATAAATAACAGTACGACCACTATTGCTTATATGTTTGACTCTTGTATAGCATTTTTGTGAAGTTTACAAGTGTGAAAAAATTCATAACCTACAAACAGAAACAGGAGCTGTTCAGGAGGTACTTAGTGATAATGAAATTGTAGGGGGAGACGTTCTGCTTAGATTAAATAGGCTGAAATCTAACAAATTTTCGGGACCACATAATATTTACCATAGAGTGCTTAAGGAGGTTACTGATTATATACATATACACAATTTTCAATAATTTTTCAAAAATCACTGCACACAGAGAAATTCCTAAGGATTGGAAGTTGGGAAATATCCCTTTATACAAAAGGGTGATCTGGTTTATCCAATTAATTGTAGGCCAGCGTGTTTAACATTCATCATGGAGAAACTGACAGAAAAAAATACTAAGGAAAATAGTAAGTATTGCATATAAAGAACAAGTGTATTTTTAAACAGCACAAGTTCAGATGGGAGAGATCATGTTCCAAGAACATATGGGAGTTGTTATGAAGAAGCAATAAAAGCATATGACCAGAGGTGTCATGATATTATTAATCTCCATTTTTCAGAAGGAATTTCATAAGCTACCCACACGAGAAGTTAGTCATCCATATTACTAACCGAAGGTTGTAAACTGGATATGGACGCAGGGCGCATCGAGGCGCATGCGCACTGCAACGAGCCCGCCACAGAGAAAACAAAAAAGGTTGTAAACCGGATATGGACACAGGGCGCATCGAGGTGCACGCGCACTGCAACGAGCCCGCCACAGAGAAAACAAAAACGAGAGGATTCAGCGCATATGTGAATCACATTACAGTATTACAGTACGGAATCCCCAGACGTCCAAACTACACGGTGTAAACCGGATATGGACGCAGGACTGAACTTGCTGTGCTCCACTCTGCCAGCAGTCGGTGTCAGCAAAGGCAATGGAATCACATCTCCACATAACGAGACCGCTTTACTACAGACATGCGTATGTAATTAAATGACATTTCCCCAGACGCACCCACCCTCCATGATATGTCATCCATCCAGATATCAGACGGAACAGAAACTGATTGCCATTCTTGGATTTCCGATTCGCTAGCGAATTGTGGGCTTACTTGTTAAAAGTAAAACAAGTGGGGATTTAAACAAAGTATGCAGATGGGTGCAAAATTGGATTAAAACACCAGAAACAAAAAGGGCTATGGTTAGAGGAACCTTTTCAGAACAGTGCTGGGGCTCCAACTCTTTTTAAAATATATAAATAGATTTAGACCAGGTTATAAAAAAAACAAGTTGATTAAGTTAGAAAATAATATCAAACTAGATGGAATGACTGATAACCTAGAATCTGTTGAATCTTTACAGTGTGGCAGAGAAAAAAATGCAAGCATGGCTACATTAGTTGCAAATGAAAATTTAAATTAAATTTTACTTTTGATTACATGATGGTAGATTTAAAAATTGAAATTACAAATTGACATAAGAGTCGTAGTGGATTTGTCATTATCTACATCTTTAAGCGATTAAGAAAGCTAATAGGATACAAGGTTATATGACATGATGTGCAAAGTTTAGGTCAAGGGAATTTTTGATTAAGCTACATAACATGCCGTTGAGGCCTCATCTGGAGTACTGTGTGCAGTTTTAGTCTCCATATTACAAAACAAGTTCAGTTCAGAAAAGAGTGACTAGGCTGATTCTAGGACTGCAAGGTATGAGTTATGAAGAAAGAATGAAAAACATTGAGAAACTTTACATTTAAGGCAATACGTTATAAAATTAAGTGGTGTTTTTGTCTTCCTTTACAGTTCCAGCACAGAGACAATGAAAAACTGAACATGAAACATTTGGCACACTTCTTAATTTGTTTAATAATCCTAATATTGCTCAAATAATTACAATAAAAGGTAGTCAAAAAGCAGAAATAACTGTAGTTTTAATATTCAGTTATACAATTTTAATGATATACAGTAATCCCTCGCTACTTCGCGGTTCACTTTTCGCGGATTCACGACTTCGCGGGTTTTTAAATACAAGTGATTGCCCGCCTATCGCGGAAGTTATGTTCCAGACCCATCAGCAACAGGAGAAAATCCGCGATATAGAAAGACCATATAAATAAACATTTTTATAGTTTAAGCCTTAAAATACCCATCCCACATGCTTTAAACACATGTAAACTTATAAAACACACTTTGTTAACACATATGATATGTGGATGTCGGGCTAAGGATACGAGTAACATCTCACTATTATAAAACATTTTAACTTCATGCAAGACAAGACAGTGAGACAGGAAAATAGGTGCTGTACAGGCTTTTAAATTATTGACACGCAGAGCGACAAGCAGCACAAAGCCAGCACAAAGTTCACTTCTCCTTAGCGTTCATTCAGCTCCCCACCCCCTTGACAATGCGAAGTGGCAGGAGCGTACTGCGCCTCGGGGGAGGGGGGTTTGAGCAAACGTGCGTTCAGCCCTCACACACCCCCACTCCTCCTCCTCCTCCTTCCGAACGCGCAGAGCGACAAGCAGGCATTTTGGCAGAAGCAGCACAAAGTCCATTTCTGCTCAGCGTGAGTTCAGCTGCCCCCCTTCACAAAGCGAGTGCAGACACATCGACGTCAGATCGCTGCGTGCAGTGTTGGTCTGCGGTGTTTAAGAATGTAGAAAGTGTTTAAGAGCATAGGAAGTGTTTATAAGAGTGTGGGAAAGGTTAACAAGAGAGTGAGTAAGGTTTATAAGAGTGTGGGAAAGGTTTATAAAGCCTTAAAATATGTATAAATAATAAAATAAATATAGGTCGCTACTTCGTGGATTTTCACCTATCGCGGGGGGCTCTGGAACGTAACCCCCGCGATAGGTGAGGGATGACTGTAGTCTGTTTCTCTAAAACCTATGTTCCCAGAACAAGGTGTTTCATCTTGCAGGGCACCCTGGATATCATCGAGAGGAGTCACAGCGCACGGCTCAATGGCAACTCTGGTCTGTACCGAGAACTGAGAAGGACAGCTGCGAGGGCTCTGAGGGCAGATAAAGAGGCGTTTGTTAGAGGAATCTGTGAGCAAGTGACACATTATCTGTGGTCTAGCGACCCGCGTCTTGCTTGCAGAGGAATCGAAGCATTATGCACATCTAAATCTGTTCCTCGGAGAGTCGCAGTCAGGGCGGCTGATGGAACGGTCCTTATGGATGACGCTGCGGTTATGACCTGCTGGGCTGGCTACTTTGAGCAGTTGTTCAAAGCTGATCCTCTGGCTAGGACGTTGGATATCTCTGGCTACATGGTCCTTGAGGCTGATCCTCCAATTAGCTGTGAACCACCCAATCTCACTGAGAATGCACAGGTGGTGAACCAGCTGAGGGGAGGAAAGGCTGCAGGGATCTGAGGTATCCAGGGTGAACTTCTCCAGGCTGGTGGTAAGGCTGTCCTCCTGGCACTGCAAGCAATCTTTGCTTCCATTTGGGAGACTGGCAACATCCCAACTGACTGGAAAATGGAACTTGTCGTCCCTATCTGGAAAGGGAAGGGTGATCGCCTGGATTGCAGCAACTACAGGGGGATAACAGTGCTCTCAGTGCAAGGTAAGGTCCTTGCTAGGGTCGTCCTCAATAGGATCTATGATCACTTGCTCACTTTTACTTGTTTTAGCTACTGAGGACTTAGTCACTTTAAAGCCAAATTTGCCCTTCTCAAGGCAGTAACGTTTGGTTAAATATGCTTATTTTATAAAGCAGATCAGATTATAATTAAATGTACTTATAACTAACACATTTTATTACGATAGATGAATTCTTTTAGGTCATGTGCTTCAGTCTATTTAGTAATACCCACATTTCCCTGGTGAAGTTGCAGAGAAAGTTGCTTTGTGTGCATACATTGGAAAAACAGAAACTGTAGTGTTTAGGTTGGTGTTGAACTCTGAAAGTTGCGTTGATCTTAACATGCTGTGATCTTCATGGAGTCAATGGAGGCTCTGATTGGGGCACTCGAGAGACTGAGTGAGGAGTCCGAGTGTCCGGGCTTGCGAGTGTCCTGGAGAAAAACCAAGATCCAGGCCTTTAATGACCTCTTGGGCACAGCTATCAGCAGTGTGTCTGTTTGCGGAGAGAGTGTCGACCTTGTTGAGAGGTTGACTTGCCTTAACAGTGACATTCATGTCTCTGGTGACTCTTCCTATGAAGTCAGTAGACTGATTGGGAGAGCATGGGGGGGTCATGAGGTCGCTGGAAAGGGGTGTGTGGCACTCCCGATATCTATGCAAAAGGACGAAGGTCCAAGTCTTTAGAGTCCTGGTGCTTCCTGTCTTGCTATATGGTTGCAAGACATGGTCACTATCCAGTGACCTGAGACGAAGACTGGACTCCTTTGGTACTGTGTCTCTTCAGAGAATCCTTGGGTACCGTTGGTTTGACTTTGTGTCGAATGAGCAGTTGCTCATGGAGTTCTGAATGAGGCACATTACCTGCATTGTGAGGGAGTGTCCGTTACGGCACTACGGCCATGTGGCACGTTTCCCCGAGAGTGATCCAGCTCGAAAGATCCTCATTGTTGGGGACCCGAGTGGCTGGACCAGGCCAAGGGGTCGCCCACGTAACACCTGGCTGCGACAGATAGTCATTTCCGGAGGGTGGGACTGGACCACGTGTCTGCCTGGGGTGTTGCAAACCGGGATCCTGAGTTGTTTCGTCGTGTAGTGGGTGCGGCAACACACTGTACCAGTGCATGCTCCCCAACTTGACTTGACTCTAAAACCTATTGTGACTAGTTTATGATATAGTCTTCCTTGTTTCTTGTTAATGAATAAAATAGCACTATCATTTTTATTCTGTTCTGATTTATTTCTGAAGAATTGAATGAAAAAAATTGCAATCAGTTCTATTAAGTATTGATATAATTAAAAAATGGAAGTAAGCACATTATCATAATAGAAAATTTTTATTCAATATATCTGTATTAATATCCATCCATCCATCCATTGTCTCCCGCTTATCCGAGGTCGGGTCGCGGGGGCAGCAGCTTGAGCAGAGATGCCCAGACTTCCCTCTCCCCGGCCACTTCTTCTAGCTCTTCCGGGAGAATCCCAAGGCGTTCCCAGGCCAGTCGAGAGACATAGTCCCTCCAGCGTGTCCTGGGTCTTCCCCGGGGCCTCCTCCCGGTTGGACGTGCCCGGAACACCTCACCAGGGAGGCGTCCAGGAGGCATCCTGATCAGATGCCCGAGCCACCTCATCTGACTCCTCTCGATGCGGAGGAGCAGCGGCTCTACTCTGAGCCCCTCCCGGATGACTGAGCTTCTCACCCTATCTTTAAGGGAAAGCCCAGACACCCTGCGGAGGAAACTCATTTCAGCCGCTTGTATTCGCGATCTCGTTCTTTCGGTCACTACCCATAGCTCATGACCATAGGTGAGGGTAGGAACATAGATCGACTGGTAAATTGAGAGCTTCGCCTTGCGGCTCAGCTCCTTTTTCACCACGACAGACCGATGCAATGCCCGCATTACTGCGGATGCCGCACCGATCCGCCTGTCGATCTCACGCTCCATTCTTCCCTCACTCGTGACCAAGACCCCGAGATACTTGAACTCCTCCACTTGGGGCAGGATCTCGCTACCAACCCTGAGAGGGCACTCCACCCTTTTCCGGCTGAGGACCATGGTCTCGGATTTGGAGGTGCTGATTCTCATCCCAGCCGCTTCACACTCGGCTGCGAACCGATCCAGAGAGAGCTGAAGATCACGGCCTGATGAAGCAAACAGGACAACATCATCTGCAAAAAGCAGTGACCCAATCCTGAGCCCACCAAACCGGACCCCCTCAACACCCTGGCTGCGCCTAGAAATTCTATATCTATAAATATCTATAAATTACATGCACTGAAGCATATATATTTAAATGTTCTGCAAATATACTACAAAAATATTACATTTAAAACTTAATACCAGCTTTATGCTGTCACAACTGAATAAACCACCTTAACACCACAAGTTTTTTTTTCAGTCTACCTTAAGCTTTTTTTTTTTTTTTTTTTAAGATTGTCTAATTCTGAACTTCCTGTGCAATGAGCAAACCGCACCAGCCGTTCTCTTCCATAAATGGTTTTATTGAGAGCTGAACCACCCCCTCACAAAGGGCCAAATTAAAACATAAGGAAGAACAACCTTCTGCCACAGAGAAATATGAAACTTTCAGAGTTCAACACCAACCTAAACACTACAGTTTCTGTTTTTCCAATGTATGCACACAAAGCAACTTTCTCTGCAATTTCACCAGGAAAATGTGGGTATTACTAAATAGACTGAAGCACATGACCTAAAAGAATTCATCTATCGTAATAAAATGTGTTGGTTATAAGTTCAATTAATTATAATCTGATCTGCTTTATAAAATAAGCATATTTAACCAAACGTTACTGCCTTGAGAAGGGCTAATTTGGGTTTAAAGTGACTAAGTCGTCAGTAGCTAAAACAAGTGAAAGGTTATACAATGCACAAGGCAAGAATGGCCAAAGCTGCTACCACAGAGAAGAACAGTTTGGCTACTGATTGGGACGGACCAGTGGTAAAGATGGTCAATAAAATTTGATGTGGTGAGAAAAAGAAAGAAAAAAAAAACAAAAAACAAATTTATAAAATCTGAATCTAATGCACTGCAATAGCTTTTAAAACATCTTTTCACTTAATCTACCCCAAAAAACAATTTCATTATTTGTGGCCCTATAGGATTTAAGCCTACATTTTAAATGCTGATGCCACTTCAGGCCTGTGAAAGTTCTTAAACATGTCAATTACTGTCGACACAAATTACCCTTATAAACGGCATCTACAGTAACATAACAGGTTATATATACAGAGTAAACAATGTTACATTAACAGCTTAATCATTTTACATGAATCTTATAATCTTGTAAGCTACCAGCCTATTTTACAAATAAATTTATCAGCCAATATAAAATAAATTAGTAAGCACTTGTAGCTTACACTTGACATTTTACCTTGTTACAAATCAACTGCTTGAATTAGAGTGTATGGTTCTGCATGATCTGCTCAAATCTGTGTGTGCTTTCCTACCACAACCCAAAATGTATGTCATATGTATATACAAATTCAAATAAATAACCCAGCCCCTTAGTGACCCAGCAATGGATTAAGCAGGTCTGGGAATGTTATGTTACATAATTTATTCATTCATCCACCGAATATGCTTTTTGTTTTTTATCACCTAAAAATTTAGAATGACTTAGCAGTCAGCACTGTGGCTTCAAAGCTTCCTGATGCTAGATTCTACTCCTGGTCAAGAAATTCAGTATATTTACATGCACACACAAAAGTGGGAAAAGGTGATTGACCCAGTTAAGGCAGAAACCTGGTTTCTTAAAAACCTCCATCACATCAACAGTACATCAACATAAGTTTAGCAATTTCTGAAATATCCAACCAGATTATTTCAACCAGGAGAAGAAATAATGCAGGAGTATTTGCTTCAGGAAATTTATTTTGTGCATGCTCCTATTGTGGCTGCTGAAAGCACGTGCAAAGCTAAAACATCCTCAACTGTAACCCATTTAAAGATGTACACAGCCAAATAACCAGGTTACTCATGGAAAAAATCTACACGTGTTAACCTGGTTTCTCAGAGACCAAACACCTGGTTTCTCTAACTGGGATAAGGGTTTACATGGCATTTTAGAAACTAGATATTTGAAAATAAAAGGATGATTAAAGCTTTAGGCTATTTCCAGGTAGTCTGTTTTTGTCCCACATCTCAGAGACATGCAAGATTAGACTTTTTTATAAATGGTACAAATTATGGATGTGTTATAAACCTAAAAGTACAAATGATTTTTGAAAGAAAAAAAAAAAAACCTGCAACATCATTAAATTTTAGACTGAAGCAAAAAACCAAGCAAAAGGAGACCTTCTATTTTTTTTAACCTGTGGCAAACAATCACCTAATTTAAATAAGCTGCTACTTTATTTAGGTTCATGGAGATCTGAAGACCCTCACAGCAGCATTAGCCCCAAACAAGAAGCCAAACCTGGATGGAGGATTAGTCTATCATGCTCACACACATCCAAAAATCATTCATACTGGGCCAGTTTAGAGTTACTAATTAACCTACTACTCACATCTTTGGAATGTGGGAAAGCAGTGGGAGTACAGTACTTTGAAAAAACGTCTTTGTGATACCTGCTAGACAAGGGGCAGGCAGGGAGAAAAGTGTGGCACAGGTCAAGAATAGCACAGAGAGAAGTAGACAATGGAAATGGTAGTGCACAATATCATTCCAGAAGAACTCCAGAGAGTTAGACAACAATTATGGGTTCTCACTAGGAAGAATCAGGATGCCATTGCATATCAGAGAAGACAGGTAGAACTGGAGCCACCCAAGAGTGTCTGGGTCTTTATATAATTATTAAATTACAATGAAAAATGAAAGGCAAACAAATAATGGATCAGTTTCCTTAGATTAATTTGTATTGGATTACATTTTTGTAAAAATTCTTAAAACTGAAAAGCATATAGAAGTGCATTTCAGTGTTCATTTAACTACGGGAGAAACCACCTCTTTTTTTTTTTGGCGTAAATATGCATTATCTAACTGCCTTACCTTAACCTGTCTTGTTTCTATTTGTTTGTTTTATTTCATTCTGTCTGTTATTAGATGCAACTGAAGGCAAATTTCATGTTTTCTTGTGTAAACGTGACTAAATAAAGAAACCTTAAACCACATGGGAACTCAAAGAAAAGGATTAAAACCAGTGGATTGAACTATGATGGTATTTGGAACCTAATACTTGGGAAAGGTTTTTTAAAATTCTGGTCAAAAGATTTATTACAAAGCAGTCATTTGCTGCCAGTGTGTAGTATTAGTAGACAAAAAGTTCTATGAAGAACATTTCCATTCCATTGTCAAATAACTTCAAGTTGCAAAATGGTTTACGTTGTTAAGTGCCTTGAGCATGGGAAAGGCGCTATATAAATAAAATGTATTATTATTATTTCCTTGGAACTCATCTACCACTACTTCACTATGGAGAATATTGGTTGAGAACTTCATTGCTTCATAATAAATTTGTCACTGAATAGCTGATTTTTGAATAGGTAATTTTCACAAACTAAAGGATGACAAATTTAGGGTAACATAATGGTATTTTCAATAAACATTTTAAGAAGAAATAAAGCAAGCAAAGAAGTAAGCTAAATTCACTTCTGAAAGACAAGTCTAGATGCCATTTCCCCTGTGACCACCAAATAACATTTTTTTTTATTGCAATGCAAAATGAAAAAAGTAGTATTTTGCTTAGTATATTAAACACAATTAACCTGGTTGGTATACACTAGTAGTGAACAATGAACAGGGCATCTACAGCAGGATACCAGCATATATTTTCAGGTTTTATCTAAGCGTACAGCTAATTACAGGACCAGACTACATTTTTCTGACTGCTCCAGTTTTCACTAACTGGTTGCTGACCTTCAGTATAATTTACATAATTGCCCTATAGGAGTTAAGAGAAACCCAATATTTAAGTTGTTCATGATTTACTGGAGACCCCCAACAACTTTATATTATATGAAATTAATGGACTATTAATCTCAATTTATTGCATGCAAAAAAAGACTGAGTATAACTTAAATCCTGTAAAAGACTGCACAGAAATTTCTGTCACTACAGCCATTTTCACTGCACACTTTGAAACACATTACTGAGAAAAAAACCCTTGTAAACCTAGACATTGTCTAAAATTTAAGTGTTATTTACATAAATAATATAAATCAGAGCAACTTACAGGAAGGACCAGTTCAGTTGTGGTTCATATTTATTTGTAGGCTGTACAGTTGGTGTTGATGCCATTTTTCTTTAATATATTACAGAGTTGTCTAACTTCATTTTGTTATCTAAATTCTTTACTCATCCACTTTCAATATTTATTGTGTATTCTACTACTCCAAATTAGCGGCATAAACATTTCCTTACTTCAAACCCAAATAATCCTCAAAAGTCCCTACATGGATACATTTATTCCAGTTTATTTTTTGAAAGAAATTTTACATTTGCTCAGAATGAAATTAAACTTAACTTTAATTTCTGCTTATTGACTTTCGAAAACACCGTAAAGCAAAATTCAATGATCACTGTATGACTTAATTATTACTGATTTAACTATTCCTCTCTCATTGATACAGAGGCATAATGTTTAAAAACAATGACGCATAACATCCAATTGTTCACGCAGATCACTATATGTGTTTCCATTTTATATTTTTGTAATTCAGATCACCAATTAATATTACATTCGCATCTAAACTTGATTATGTGTTATTATTAAAGTTTTTTTACTATTCTTTTAAATCATGCTTCCCAATCCCCAATTTAATTAGATCTTTACTTTTGCTATAATGTCATAATTGTCTGCAGTTACTTACATCTTTGGTCCCCTCTTAGCTCTTTAAATATATTTATTAGAACCAGCATGATTCCTTTATTTAGGCAATATGTTTTTAAATGGACGATGTCAACTGGATTTAACTCTCAGCTCTGAAAAGTTGTTCTGTTGGCTACAAACAGACCTATCTCATAAACATGCACCAAATAGAAATAGGATTATTAATTAATTATTTTAATAGCAAAGTTCTTATTCTATAATGTTTTGCCCCCTTCCAAGTCTCCTTCATTCTTTCTGTCACTTGAAAGATGTTGCTGTCCAGCTTTACAAAATGCTAAAAGTAGTTGAAAATCTCTAACAGGGTGAAGCATTAGACAGTATGCAGTACTATTTTGAAATTGTTTTCCTTAGTACATCTGCGGTGCACTCCAGAAACCCTCTTCACTTTTCATAGATGAGTTCTACCCTCCTAATAAACAGGATTCCACAACACCAAACAAGTCTCACAATGCATCGGCCTTATTAATAAGATTATGTGGGTTAATAAATATAAAAAGATGTAATAATGCAGTTTTATTGTGACACCCTAGTAACACCACTGTGTAAGTGTGTTATCTGCCTTTTTCTACTCTGGGTTTAAACTTGTGGAAGACTTTATTTCTGATTCACTCATGGAGACTTTAATTATGCAAAAGCAAGTATAGAATAATTAATTCAATCAGACCTTTTACTTTATGTAAGTAGGGCCCTTATAAAGCCAATACCCCTGCTACTATTGAGCAAGTATTTCCTATTGCTTCATTTTAGTATGGAGTAAAAATTTAAAAGCTTCAAACATTTCACTTGACCACTGCTTCTTTATGTAACGGTTTTAATAGCCAGGAATATTTTTAGAAACCTCAAGCTTCTGGTTCCTGGCTTTGCTGAACAGCATTTTACATTTACTGTAACTTTCAGACCCCTCTGCCACTGAACCAAATTTTTCTATTGAGAATTATGTTAAACTAAATTGCACATAACTTCTGAATGTTATGCTCTGCTTCTGCATCAAATCCTCCAGTTTAGTTTTCTCTGTTTAGATGAAAAGTGAACAATACATCAAAAGTCTTACCGTGTGGGGAAAAAAAGCAGTAAATATCTATACAGCAATATAAGCTACAACCAGATTTCAAGCAAAGCAGTATAGTACTAAACTGAAAAAGAAAAAAATGTAAAAACAGAGAACATAAACTAGATATAGCACAGCTAAGCATAGATTAATTGTCATTCTATAATCTCTCCATCAGCAAAGTAAATAATTCTAATGAAAATATTTATATTTGGTAACTCTGATATAAATACCTCATCTGCACCATGGTCCTGTAGTTCTTTGTAAAATTTCAATGAAATGCTGACCATCACTTTGGTTTTATCTCCATTAGGATTAGAGATGTGATAGAGAACACCATCAAAATCTACAAGGGAGTAGAAAAAAAACATTACCACTCTTTTATAATCATTCTTTATATTATAAATTATATATAAATTCTTAACTTTATACATCAATCAGTTCACTTTGTATAGTCAACAGTTTATTTCAAAGTCCCTCTTTAAATCAGACATTAACATTCCATCCAACTATAATTTAGTTAGATTATACAGTATTTACACCTCTGTCACTATTCTGTATACATGCAGAAATCTGATATTACCAACCCTGACCAAAATTCACATCAACTTCCAAAAAAAAAAAAAAAAAAAAAAAAATCTACAAATTCATTTACATGTGTGTTAAATAAAGTCACTGTATTTCATTGACCATAACTGAATCCAGTCATGACTATATTTGATGAGAAACAGTACTGTAGTACGTTCACTTAATCTACAGTACTTGATTTAGGGCAACGCATTTCTAAGGTACTGGCTTTCCTCAAACAAAAGGAAGCACAGACCAAACTGACCAAAGGACACTAAGGGAAGGTTTCAGGTCCCTTGAGAAGCACCGAGTACCCGCAACCCTTGTGGTTGTCTCCTGTGAAGTGCCATTAAACACTCTGACTCAATCAACTTTCAGGGAGAGGGTTCCCCTCGGATGTGACACAGGACAGATGCTAGGCATCAGGTTCAATATGCTACACACAAAACATAGGATGCCACAAGTGGAAGATTCCACACCAGAGCTCTTGTTTAGAAAACTTTGTGAATTCCAGTGTGAAAATATGCATACTCCAAAAAAAAAAAAACAGAAAAATGAAAATGGGAAAAAATATATACACAACCTGCTGTATGCACATTTCTACATATTTAACCATCACAACCATCTTGTAAATGCACAAATGTGAACGAGCCTCAAAACTCACACTGACATCACAGATGACGTGTGCATTAATAAAGTGTCGCTAATTATACAGTAATCCCTCCTCCATCGCGGGGGTTGCGTTCCAGAGCCACCCGCGAAATAGGAAAATCAGCGAAGTAGAAACCATATGTTTATATGGTTATTTTTAGAATGTCATGCTTGGGTCACAGATTTGCGCAGAAACACAGGAGGTTGTAGAGAGACAGGAACGTTATTCAAACACTGCAAACAAACATTTGTCTCTTTTTCAAAAGTTTAAACTGTGCTCCATGACAAGACAGAGATGACAGTTCTGTCTCACAATTAAAAGAATGCAAACATATCTTCCTTTTCAAAGGAGTGCAAAGCAAGCAGTCAAAAAAAAAATCAATAGGGCTTTTTGGCTTTTAAGTATGCAAAGCACTGCCGGTACAAAGCTGTTGAAGGCGGCAGCTCACACCCCCTCTGTCAGGAGCAGGAAGAGACAGAGAGAGAGCCACAGAAAAACAAAGTCAAAAATCAATACGTGCCCTTTGAGCTTTTAAGTATGCGAAGCACTGTGCAGCACGTCCTTCAGGAAGCAGCTGCACACAGCCCCCCTGCTCACACCCCCCTACGTCAGCGCAAGAGAGAGAGAGAGAGAGAGAGAGAGAGAGAGAGAGAGAGAAAGTAAGTTGGGTAGTTTCTCAGCCATCTGCCAATAGCGTCCCTTGTATGAAATCAACTGGGCAAACCAACTGAGGAAGCATGTGCCAGAAATTAAAAGACCCATTGTCCGCAGAAACCCGCGAAGCAGCGAAAAATCCGCGATATATATTTAAATATGCTTACATATAAAATCCGCGATGGAGTGAAGCCGCGAAAGGCGAAGCGCGATATAGCGAGGGATCACTGTAGTTAACAAAAGCAGCTTCATTCTTGCTAGTTGCCCTTATTGCAATATGAGTGAAACAAATCACTCCGACTACGCTGGGAAAAGTCAGACACCTGTGTAAATTGTCTTTTTATGTTGGCAAAAGCATGTTATCTTTTACGAATGTAAAAATCACACCATACAAACAATGAATATAGCACCTCATTGGTCAGTTTCAACACAGTAGACATGATGGAGTGAACTGGTGGAAAAAAAAGGCTCTTCAATGCAAATATGCAGCATTGGCCCTATTTAAAGGGAACTACAATAGAGTCTGTACATTATATGAATCACTTTTGAGGTTTAATATTGTTGTGACTTCTTCACATGTAAAGGAAAGGAAGACAAGTGAGCCAGACAATGATGTTAAATAAATAAAGAACAGTTTATGGCTCAAAATGAGGCAAAACTGGTTCAGATGAAACACTACACTATGTAGTCTTCCCCACTGTTCTGTCTGCGGGGAATTACTTCACCGAGCTGCGTTGACTGCTGTTATTATCACTGACAGATGAAACAGAGCAACTTTTTCAGTCTGCTCTCGCTCACAACGTTCACTCCCCACCTTTTCTCTAACATCCGTCTCTGGGCGAGTCTAGAATCTTTGTGCTGGTTATAGCCAGCTGCTCACACCCCACCCATCACTCCTGCTGGCTGTCCTCATTTCTATAGTCTTGCACCATCACCTTCTTATACCATCTATGTGCTTTGCCACCGCATGCATGGAAATCATAGCTCAGTCACTTACAATATGTCTGTCATGTCAACGCACATTATAATAACTGCTCAGTTATACGAATTTCTGGAAGTGTGTGTCATCATTTAGCAGGTTTGGATGTATTTCCCTAATTGATCACCTTTCCTCAAGATATCTAATTTTTTTATGCAAAAATACCAAAATCTGAAAAAAAAATATATTTGAAATACTTCTGGTCACAAGCTTTTTGGATTAGAAATACTTAAGCTGTACTAAGGAAAAAAAAAAGAACAGGGTAATTTTTAAAATGCTGAAACAGTAAGGGTTCTTTGTTAGTCATACGCTCAAAGAAACCGTTGCAGCATGTGCACAAGAGGCTACTTGACAAAACCTGTGCCACCAATCACAAAGCATCAGTCAGACACCCAGAAAAGTGGCTGCAGCACAGACACAGCAAACTGCTTAAGAAAAGCAACTTTGTCAATTAAAATTTCAAGAAATGTATGTTATATTTGATTTACTTTTTGCCATCTCCACAATTACTTGAACCACTAATGAAATTTGTACTTAAATGTTAATATACAATATATACAGAGTCTGGCATTTTAGGCTTGAACAAACATGTAAGCCTCTTTCATTTTAACACAATTTAAAAACAAAACAAAAACACCTTTCTTTAGCAACACAATTTTTCTATTAACGACATACTGTAGGTTTTAAAAATAATGGCACTGTCATGATTAATATTTAGTGAAGTTTCTTCTGGCACAAATAACACCGAGTCTCTTTCTGAAAATTTCTTTGGTTTGCTCTTGTGAGTTGCAATTTTCAATTCATATAAGTTTTCAAATGGGTTCAAATCTGGAGACAGAGATGTTGATTGCAAATTAAACTTTAAATTTGACATCTTGCATTTATTTCTATGTTGATTTTGGCATTTTGGTGAGAAATGTTAGTCCTGGAGGGCTACAGTGACTGCAGGTTTCTGGTCTAACCCAGTTTCTTAATGAGAAGTCCATTATTGCTGATGAAGCACTTTTTGCAGAAGTGACATTTTGACGGTTCATTTTAGTGGTCTCTCGTCAAGGTTCCCCATCCTGAATTGCTTTTTTCCGTCTTGAACAGCAGCATTCCCTGTTTTAATGGCTCTTTATCAGCAATAGAATGCAAATGACAAAGGAGCCAGGAGTTCTCCATTTAACTTGTTTCCAGTTACACCTATAAGGAGTCATCTTATATTACTTGGTTTAATAAAACACTTAACAGAAAAAAGACTAAGACAAAGAATTGCCCACCCCTGATCTACAACAAGCTTTGGCCTTCTTGCAAATGCACCCAGGTTTTCACATAAAATTTACTGGTATATTGAAAATTTTTTTCTTTGGTTAATTTTCACAAGAGCCCCTGGACCCCTTGCAGCACAGTACAGTACAGTGCATATGAACATACATGTGTTTCATTGTATGCAATACTCTTTTTGCGTTAAACATGACAACTGCGGGGTTAACCAAAAAATGTTTTTTTTTTTTTTTTTTTATTTATTATTTTTATTTTATCCAACCGCCAGACAAGATTCAATTTCAACCTCCAATGGCATTGGCAAACTTCAGGCTTTGCTTTGGGTGGCTTGTTCTTAAGAATGGCATCTTTTATGAAATTCTTCTAACAAGCCTCTCATCATGGTGGTGGTGCCTTTACAGTTAATTTAGAATTATTATAACTCCAAGATTTAACCAAACTATACTGATGAGAAATTATGATCTTTGGGTTTGTGTTTGCCTCTTTTACGTTCTTTCTCAACAAGTATGGGTCCTCTTCATGAACATTTTTTTTTTTTTATTTATTATTATGGCCATGGTTGCATTTATAGGTATTTTCAGATATGTAGGATTTTTTATAACCTTTGTTAATATGTGCAGGTCAATAACCTTTAGCCTCAAATAGGATGAAAGTTACTTGAATTTACCAATGTTCATGGAAGACAAGGAATTTACAAGTGTGCAACGTGAAACTTAAACTCCAGGGAAACACAAAATGGTCACAGACAAGTAAGGATCTCCCAGATAAAATGAGCAATAAGTTTTTTGTTTTTTTTTTTAAACAAGGAAACACATTTATTTGATTTTATTTAATGTGTTTTTTAGGGGTGCCAATAATTGTACCCCTTATGCACTCGACAGAATATACTGTTCTCAACATACATACATACATACAGGAAATACAAGCAGAATCCAAAAATCACCAGGAAGAGGTGGCATTTCAATTGAACAAATTATTCTCTTGTACATTAGCTACATACTACTGACTTAGTAACCCTGTCACTTTCAACTGAGAGAAACTATAAGCAGCTTTGTGTGTGTGTATGATCAATGAAAGTATTTTCATGCAGAGCTTAGCAAAACCTTTATAGCCATTAAATGGGTTTACTCAGAATAGTCAATTAGAAATATATTCCAAATGTGCAACCTTCTGCAATCTTATGAATTTGCATAGAATAAAACCAAAGTATTAACAGTTATACTGCATATTAAAAAGCAGACTGATAAGCATAAGAAAGACGCCACCAATGAAAAGTATTACCAGAATGAATAAATTAAAATTCAGAGCACAATTAAAAACAAACTATAAATAAAAGAACAATCTGCAACCTAAATGATTTGAATTTATCCAAGTAAAAGTATGCTCTAATTACCTGAAACATATCCGTATTGAATTACATGACTGTAAAGCACTTGGTGCTTAGCTCACTGAGTGACTCTCATCTGCAACATGTGTCTTATTTGCTGAAGCTCCTTTCACAGCTAACTGAGCTGGGTGGGAAGCATAACCCTGCTATCTGTATCCACTGGAAAATGTTGCCTTGCACCCTTCCATAAGCAGGGAGGGAGAAAGAGAGAGAGGCCTTCCTTTGAGGCGAAGTATTGAAGCACTACAGTAAACTCCTAAAATCACTGAGATTATTGTCATGCCATGATTTTTGGAGTTAGGAATGCATGTCTTAATTTTCAGGACCTAACACTAGTCATTTTACTGTATTTTCAATTGATTTCCAGACATCTAGCTACGCCACACATGCCATGATTCGTATGTACTAAAAGACAAGACACATAATGAAATTTCTCCAAGGAAGAGCTTGTTCCAAAAGAACAAATGTGAACATATTACCCCAATTATATTAGGGCATATGTTTAATATGTTCAAGGAATTTTGTAATAATTTTTTACCTACTCTACAATTTCTGCACATCAATGTTTATATCTGAATCCGTCGGTTAATTCCAGAATTCTGCCCATG
This sequence comes from Erpetoichthys calabaricus, assembly GCF_900747795.2. Lineage (NCBI taxonomy): Eukaryota > Metazoa > Chordata > Cladistia > Polypteriformes > Polypteridae > Erpetoichthys > Erpetoichthys calabaricus. The sequence continues at coordinate 148,542,433 of NC_041401.2, read as the reverse complement.
TTCTCTGCATTACAGAAATCATAGGCACAGCCTTACGATTATCTCAATCTTGAGCAAGATGCTTAGAGGATTATATTAGTTATTAAATAGATTTACTAAGATTAATGTTTCTAAGTAATAATATTTGTCACTGAGAATCAGTTTTCCTGAAGTACGATTACCTGTTCATAATTAGGCCTTTATTCTTCTTTCTTATAAGCATTTTCACTTCTTTTACGTTGTGATGTACAATAATGTTAAACAAGGTAAACAAAATATATACAAAGGCTGCCAATATTAGTTGCAATGCAAAAAAAAACAAACAAAAACAATAAAATGAAAGAATTCTAGGCTGTGAAACAACTGTCTATACCTCAGGTTAAAAGTATGTAACAAAATGTATCAAAAGTTTGGTACAACAAAAGTGGTCCACAATGGAGAAAGATTAAAGTTATGTATTGCTTGCACTTGTTTTATGCAGAGCTATAATTAGAATAGGAGAATATAAAGATAGATGGAGGCCACCTTTGAATTGATCGCACAGCCTATTTTTATTGTTTTGGGACACATCAATAATGTACTGTCAAACCAACATTTACTCTTCCAATTAAGTAGGATGATGTTTGCTTTAGCACTTAAAACATGTCAGTGGTTTGAAGGCTACCCACTGAAAAAGGAAGTTTGTTTTTCGTAAAGTTTTCTTAAATAAAATAACCAAGAAAACTGCAAGGCCTATGAAGACAAAGTACACTAGCACAGAGTCTGTTATTTATTGGGTTAGACTAAAATTAGTACAAATATAGAAATGCAACCGGGAGGCTGATTAAATGCCTTTAAAATGAGCAAAATGTCCTTAGGGTAGGGCTTAGTAATTATTTTTAAATGATGGTATCAGTGCTGCCAAAACCATAAAGAGAGATGGAGTAAGAAGCACTGACAGCGGAAATCATACTTTGCTCTCATAATGTATACTGTGATGTGCTCCACTTAAAACATGTTGCTTATGTGAAAATCTTATGTGAGCAAGGAAAATCTTACTCTATACTATTAATGTACACAAATTGGTTGAGCCCTGACTTGCATCACAGAAAATTAGGATAGGAATCCTCGTTTTCAGAGTCTTTGAACAAGGCCTTGGTTATGTAACATTTTTTTTTTATAAAATATAATTCCTTAGCTACTAGAACACACTGCCTGATTAAAAAAAGAAACACAATCACAGCATAATACCACATGCATTTCCAAACTCACTTTCAGCTATTCTGTTTTGGAACCACTACTACTTGATTACGGCATCCTTATGTAGGGCTAAACTAAACTGCTTGGTCTCAAAATCTGACTGACAGATAATGAAAATTTACAACTACACTACTTGATTGTTATTCCAAGCTTAAAAACGTGTAAAATATACTGTACAAGGTACTGGTATGGTTACTGAAAATGATGACTGTTTCAGATGATAAGAATGGAACTACTATCGCCTATGACAGTGTTTCCCAACCTTGATCCTGGGGGCACACTGTGGCTTCAGGTTTTTGTTCCAACCAGCTTCTGTTTTTAATTGGACTCCTGGGCTAATTAAGTGAACTGTTATTTCCCAAGTTCTGTGTTTTAGCAACAATATAGAAATTAGAAAACTAAGTTTGGTTTAAATAAATAAATAAAAATATTATATATCTCTATGTACCAAGCAGTTCTATGGGAATAATGTATTTTTTTCTTTTTAACAATATTTTCAACTTAATTTTCATTCTACTTTTCTAGGTGCTCTAATTGTTTAATTAATCCATTATTTACTAATTAGGGCTTGTTTATACTACACGCTCAGAATCCGTACACGCACGCATCATGGCTGCCATGCGTTCCCAGCGTTCATTTGACGCGTCCTCTGAGCAGGTCCTCAGAAATTAATACGAGTGCGATAAAAGTAGGAACGTGACGTCAGAGTCTCTGTTTACTATCTACATGTGATAGAAAGCATCTATGCGGATCCTACGGGATCGAAGTGCACGCTTTGATGTTTGATGAATGGTTCGATATGGTGAAGCAAAATGCCGACATACAGATGCATTCGTGGTGCTTTTATATTCAAGCGTCGCATATTCCCGATCGTAATGACACGATACAATTTGTGCCATTTTTTTTTTTGCAACTTCACAACAGCAACATAATGTACACAGCTGTATTTGAGCCACACAGAAAAAAAAATTAAGGACATGGTGAAAACGTGTATTTTGCGATTAAAGTGAAAATTTTGGCTTTAATCTCGAAATGTCCACTTTAACCTTGTAGTTTACTTTATCATTAAAGCAGATCGTCATAAACATCATCCCAGTTTTTAATTGCTACGAGCTTCTTGGACTTCCTCCTGACATGACAGCAGCAGCAAACAGCAATAGATCACCACACAGAACACATTACATGTATGATATTCCAACGCTCTGCAAAATTAGAATCTTTACATTTATACTTGATATCACTTTCATGATGAAATGCATTGAAGTATGTATGTTACACTTTACAGATAAATCATTAATTTTGTTTAAATAATGAATACTGTTAATAATTATACACATGGGGGTGACACAGTGGCGGAGCGCTAGCACTGCTGTCTCACAGGGAGTCACGTCGCTGGTATGCCCTGCTTCGATTCCACATTGTGCTCCGGTTTCCTTCCAAAGATATGCAGATTTGGTGCCGCTAAAATGACTCCACTGTATGTGTGTGCATGTATTTGCCTTGTGATGAGCTGAGGCCACGTCCAGGGATTGTTTCTGCCTCAAGCCCAATGCTTGCTGGAATGGACACATCCCTGGATTGATGGATTTAATCATTAACACTAGAATTACCAGAGCCTACGAAAAAACTCGTAAATCCGTCCCACCTTAAATCGCGTCTTAAATCCGTTTGCACCTCTCCTCCAGAGTCTTTTGTCATCTAAATGTGCTGATAAACACAAGCTACTAGCAGCCAGCTATTCCATCCCCCCACCGGCTTAGAACGAACTTCTCCTAGCTCATGCCTTGCCTTGATTTGATTACAGTATCTGGGACTGAAGTGGAGTTTTAGAGTGGAAATATTTGGAATACACGCATTTCATGTGTGTTCCATTTCTATAGTAGTCTGTGCAAACACATTTTTAAAACAGAAACGTTTTTCATATTCTAATAGTAAATGACAAAATGTAGGCATAAACTATATAACGTATGAAGCCTGAAGTCCATATATCAAAGAAACACTTTCACAAAAGGTACAAATAAGAGAACACGTGCGCTTTTATTCAAAAATATAACTGCACAAAAAAAAAAAGCCGCGTTAGCATGCCACATTGACACTCTTACTACAACCGCCGTGGTGGCGTAATGGTATCAGCTCCTGACTGGGAATCAGAGGGTGGCGAGTTCGATCCCGCACGGCTCCACTTCGAGAAGTGAACTGCTCTTATTCTTACAATTTTAGAATAACAACATAAATTTGATTTCAGTCTGTAACAGCCAGTGTAACTTATGATACTGGTAAAGGTTAGCTTTTTTTTTTTTTATTCACTTTTCATTCTCGCAGTCGCATTCAGAATCAATCCATACAACCCCATCTGACATAAAGACGCGCTATAGGTCTGCAGTGTAACACGATGCATACTTAGGCCCCCCCCACCCATAAGGGTTCTGACACACAAACGCTGGCGAAGCTGCCTTCTTCGTATCTCACCATCACTTGAAATCAGCAGTTCTTAGCATTGCACCACGCAAGCTGTCGTATCAACCACCAACTGTAACTTGCTTTCTTTATTCTTCGGTTATAGTCTTGAATAAAAGTGCACTTTTATTTATGTGAAAACAGCTGTGTCAGATGGGGTTGTATGGATTGATTCTGAATGCGACTGCGAGAATGAAAAGTGAATAAAAAAAAAAAAAAAAAAAAAAAAAAAAAAAAGCTAACCTTTACCAGTATCATAAGTTACACCGGCTGTTACAGACTGAAATCAAATTTATGTTGTTATTCTAAAATTGTAAGAATAAGAGCAGTTCACTTCTCGAAGTGGAGCCGTGCGGGATCGAACTCGCCACCCTCTGATTCCCAGTCAGGAGCTGATACCATTACGCCACCGCGGCGGTTGTAGTAAGAGTGTCAATGTGGCATGCTAACGTGGCTTTTTTTTTTTTGTGCAGTTATATTTTTGAATAAAAGCGCACGTGTTCTCTTATTTGTACCTTTTGTGAAAGTGTTTCTTTGATATATGGACTTCAGGCTTCATACGTTATATAGTTTATGCCTACATTTTGTCATTTACTATTAGAATATGAAAAACTTTTCTGTTTTAAAAATGTGTTTGCACAGACTACTATAGAAACGGAACACACATGAAATGCGTGTATTCCAAATAACGCTATATTATTTCCACTCTAAAACTCCACTTAATCCCAGATACTGTAATCAAATCAAGGCAAGGCATGAGCTAGGAGAAGTTCGTTCTAAGCCGGTGGGGGGATGGAATAGCTGGCTCCTAGTAGCTTGTGTTTATCAGCACATTTAGATGACAAAAGACTCTGGCGGAGGTGCAAACGGATTTAAGACGCGATTTAAGGTGGGACGGATTTACGAGTTTTTTCGTAGGCTCTGGTAATTCTAGTGTTAATCATTAAAACAGTAAGGTGTCATCAGAATTTAATGGGTGTTCCAGGCAATACACAACACAGAGAAGCCGAACCTGTTCTCACCATGATAGTATCTCGCACTGCCACCTGGTGGATTCCTCCAGATTTACGTAAAGTACGCGCGCAAGTATAAACAGTAAAACACTGGCATAGCAGGACCGTCCACTGCAGCATGCGTCGTGTTGCGTGAAGTATAAACCCGGCCTTAGTGGGTCTGATGCTAAAGTACTTGCAGCCTTTGATTATTCAGTGTTATTTGCCTGCGTGTCTGCTCTGCTCATTTTCAATTGTCATTAATAAGATACAATGAAGTGGAAAAACTGCACAGAGAAAGGGCAAAATATGATGAAATCAACAAAAGCATTTAAATCTATAGCAAAAGAAAAATAACACCAGCTAATTAAATGAGATCAGTGTTATCAGGTGTTGTCACCGATTAGGAATCTGGTTGGAACAAAAACCTGCAGTCACAGGGGGTCCCCAGGAACGAGGTTGGGAAACACTGGCCTACGATACCAATAGCTTAACACAGTTCAAAGCCATGCTCTTTGAAGAAGCAGAATATTGTCACATTTCTTTGTATTATAGATTTTGTCACATTCTGTCATTATATAAATTACCAGTCAAAAATTTTAGAACATCTTCATTTTTCCAGTTTTTTTTTTTTTTTCAAATGTCATCAGCTGAAATGCAATGAATAACCTAAAATGGTGAAAAAGTAAGCAGTAACTAGCAGTAAACTGAAATAAAAGGAAATTTCAGAATATTACAAAAGGGCATTCTTCAGAGAACAGCTGAGAGGTTACAACCTACAGATTTTCTGCAGCGAATAAAGTAAATTAAGACTTGCAAGTTGAAGCAAACAATTTGCACAGGTGTCACAATTTCTCTGTTGATTATTTAAAAACCCTCGGCCAATCATAATTCAGAGTGATAAAGCTGGAAAAACCTGGTGTTCTAAAACATTAAACCGGTAGTATATATTTTTGGTATACCGTAATCTATTTCTATAGCAGGCACAACTGGAATTCTTATGAAATGTGTACATAACACTTTTGGAATAACAGGAAAATAAACATTTACATATATTCATTAATTAAAACTATTTTGCCATTTTATATATCCTTACCAGCAAATGTAACTTCAACAACTTCTGGCTTGTTTCTGAAAGAAAACAGAATCTAAATTTATTCTTGTGCTTTAACATTATTATTTAAACTTTACTGAAGACATAAGAAAACAAATTACTGCAAATAACACTAATAATAGTTGCTCACACTTTAAAATAGCTATTCATCGATTATTGAATCAGCTTGATACAATTTAGGGTGGAGGGGGAGTGGATTGTAGACTCAACACTATTAAGTTATAATGAGAAAATGACTATGTCAAAATCTTATTCCACGTCAGACAAAAGATCTAGAAAATAATGCACACAAATCCACTTAACAAATGTCAATTTCTAATTACTAGCTATTAAAAGTCACAACCTTACAAGAATGAGACTTTCCAGCTCTCTAATATGCAACAAAAAGTATTTTTTGGGCAAGACAATAGGCTTTCCTCTGGCTATAACTGTAGTAAAGAGGAGCTAATGGAATTATATACAGAAGAAACGCATGTGATATCTCTCACAGTTGGGACAAGCATATTACAATCAGGCATTATTCCATTTCTATAGGATGCAGCTATGGTACTCTGGGTACTACCAGAAGCCTGAAAATGTAATGTCACTGCCGATCTCTCTTACTAATAACCCTATCTATATATATCTTCTTATATAATACACTACAGTGGCTGTCTGTCTGTCCAGGATTTTAAATCACCTGTAGCTCGCAAAATGTTAGACCTATTGACCTGAAATTTGGTACACATATACTACGTGACACCTGCTATCCGCTTTTGGGGCGATGATTGACCTCCAAAGTTATTCCTCTTTTTATTTTTATTTTATTGTACTATCAATTCTCAGCAGCGGCCAGCCGTGCGGCGCATGCGTACGGGCGCTGTTCTCATTCCTACCACCTTCGCCGTCACTTCCCCTACTTCTTCATATCTTAAATCATTCTTGAGGCAGACTGAAGACTTAAGTGCCAGCTTAAGTGAAAAATTCAGGAAAACGTACTAAGTAATTTCAACACAAACATTGACTTAATCAGTTTCAATGCAAAAAGATGCCGGCAGAAGAAAAGAAGCGGGCCACTAGGCTGGAGAAAAAAAGAGCTGCTCAGGAAGCAGCAAGCAAAGAGAATGAAAACTATGAATGGTCAAGTCAAGTGTATTCACTGCACGTTATCGTGTAGTGCGCTGTTAAAGGTCTATCTATAACTGCTCAAAAAAAATAAAGGAATAATTTGAAAATGCATCAGATCTCAATGGGGGAAAAAAAAAATTATGATGGATATCTATACGGATATGGACTGGGTAAAGTGTTAGGAACAAAAGGATGCCACATTGTTTGATGGAAATGAAAATTATCAACGTACAGAAGGCTGAATTCAAAAACACCCCGAAAATCAAAGTGAAAAATTGATGTGGCGGGCTAGTCCATTTTGCTGAAATTTCATTGCAGCAACTCAAAATCATACTCAGTAGTTTGTATGGCCCCCACATGCTTATATGCATGCCTGACAATGTCGAGGCACGCTCCTAATGAGGATCTCCTCCCAGATCTGGACCAGGGCATCACTGAGCTCCTGGAGAGTCTGAGGTGCAACCTGGCGACGTCGGATGGACCAAAACAATGTCCAGGTGTTCTGGTCCGGCAAGCATTGGGGCTAGTCAATGGTATCAATTCCTTCATCCTCCGGGAACTACCTGCATACTCTCGCCACATGAGGCTGGGCACTGTCGTGCACCAGAAGGAACCCAGGACCCACTGCACCAGCGTATGGTCTGACAAAGGGTCCAAGGATTTCATACTGATACCTAATGGCAGTCAAGATGTCGTTCTCTAGCTTGTAGAGGTCTGTGCGTTCCTCCATATCGATATGCCTCCCCGGAACATCACTGACACACCACCAAACCGGTCATGCTGAACGATGTTACAGACAGCATAACATTCCCCACAGCTTCTCCAGACCCTTTCACATCTGTCACATGTGCACAGGGTGAATCTGCTGCCATTTGTGAAAAGCACAATTCTGGTATTCTAATGCAAATGCCAATCAAGCTCCACGGTACCAGGCAGTGAGCACAGGGCCCACTGGAGGACGTTGGGCCCTCAGGCCACCTTCATGAAACCTTTTTCTGATTGTTTGGTCAGAGACACTCACACCAGTGGCCTGCTGGAGGTCACTCTGTAGGGCTCTGGCAGTGCTCATCCTGTTCCCCCTTGCCCAAAGGAGCAGATACCAGTCCTGCTGATGGATTAAGGACCTTCTAAGGCCCTGCCCAGCTCTCCTGGAGTAACTGCCTGATCCCTGGAATCTCCTCCATGCCCTTGAGACTGTGCTGGGAGACACAGCAAACCTTCTGGCAACGGCACGTGCCATCCTGGAGAAACTGGACTACCTTTGCAACTTCTGTAGGGTCCAGGTATCACCTCATGCTACCAGTAGTGACAATGACCATAGCCAAATACAAAACTAGTGAAAAAACAGTCAGAAAGGATGAGGAGGGAAAATGCAGTGGCTTCCACCTGTTCAACCATTCCTGTTTTGGGGGTCGTCTAATTGTTTCCCCTCTAGTGCACCTGTTGTTAATTTTATTAACACCAAAGAAGCTGAAACTGATTAACAACCCTCTCTGACCAGATCAATACCACAGACGTTTCATTGTCTTGATGCTATACTCTTGATTAAAAAAGTTCCTTTAATATATATATATATATATATATATATATATATATATATATATATATATATATATATATATATATATATATATATATTAGTGCAATTCTGTATCCTTGTTTTTTTTGTTTCTGTTGCAGTATGCATTTGAATTTCCCCATGGGATTAATAAGGTGTTGAACCTAATTAGCAATTATGGATGCAAAGTGAACTCAACCTGCCTGAAGAAGGAACTTCAGTTGCCACGAAAGCTAGCATATTGTAACCAGTTCTGTTAGGAAATTTCATTTTGCTTGACTTCTCATTGCACCCATGGCATTAATAAAGTCTATCTAATCTAATCATATATACTAAGAGTCTTTATATGCTTTAGAAATAGAACAACTGATTGCATTAAAGGGCTGTACTATAAGTGATAATTAAGTTCTTAATATTATCACTATTAATTTAGCAGGCATCCATATACGTAGTGTCTAATAAAATGTATTTACATAAAAAAAGACTACTTTATAAAGAAGTAAAAAGTAGTCCAAGTTTTCAATTGCAGTAAAAAAGGACCTAAACTATGGCTAGTCCTAATGTTTCAAGAAAATGAGCAACCTAACAAAATCATAGTTGTTTATGAAGTGGTAAAGTCTGTATAATGTACACATCCAAGATAAAAGAAAAGGGATACAAAGTTTATGAAATCCAAGGAAACTGCAGGTATCTCATACTTAGCAGCAGACTGGTCAGCTTTATCTGGATAAGACAAAAATTCACGCAGTAGGAAGTGTAGACTGCACATTAACTTTTTTTTTTTTTTTTTTTTTCCAACAGGTAACGTAATTAACACAGAAGTTGTATTGGCTTTTTGATATATCCGTACTGTGTTTGCTTATGATCACTGCAATATCAAGATGAATGTGGCATGACAAAAGAGTGAGAATAATTAATGCAAAAACCTTTTTTCCCTGGCTTGAAAAATGTAAGGTGGTGCTTTTCCCATAAATAAATTAATGAAAACCCTATTGTGTAATAAAAATATATTTTAGAAGTACACTACAGTAAGAAGTAAACTGTAGATTATTCACTTAAAAGGGAAGTCCAGATGACAGATAAAAGAGTTGTAAATCAATATTAAATCTACAAACATAAATAAATAAAAAACAGTACATACGTATATTTTTTTTACTATCTTGGGCTGCAACAATACTAAGAATAACAAATATTTGCATTAGTTCAAAAAAGGTGTGATGAAATTCTGCCAACGACTCTCAAAAAAAGGATCAACTGTGAATGAATCAAAAGTCAATTAGGCATTTACATTAAAATGTCTACTAAGTAATTTATGACCTACCTACCATTAATGAATGTTTTTATGCAAGTGCTCTATCAACCTATGTGCAACAAATCAGAAATGTATACAAAACAAAGAGTGCTATAAAAAAAACAAAAGAGAAAGAGGGACGAGAAATGATATGTAACTGTCAGGCAAATATGACCTTCAGCTACTTTTGTTAATGTACTATTTGTTGGTAATTTAAGGAAGTATATTCTTTACATAACTAAACCCACTGTCAAAAAAGTAAACCCGAGAAAAACAGTGATAAGCACTATACAGAAAGGAAACAGTGATAAGCACTATAAAGAAAGTAGTGTAATGGACATATTAAGCATTTATATAAATAAATATGGGGGCGGCACGGTGGCGCAGTGGTAGCGCTGCTGCCTCGCAGTTAGGAGTCCTGGGTTTGCTTCCCGGGTCCTCCCTGCGTGGAGTTTGCATGTTCTCCCCGTGTCTGCGTGGGTTTCCTCCCACAGTCCAAAGACATGCAGGTTAGGTGGATTGGCGATTCTAAATTGGCCCTAGTGTGTGCTTGGTGTGTGGGTGTGTTTGTGTGTGTCCTGCGGTGGGTTGGCACCATGCCCAGGATTAGTTCCTGCCTTGTGCCCTGTGTTGGCTGGGATTGGCTCCAGCACACCCCCGTGACCCTGTGTTCGGATTCAGCGGGTTGGAAAATGGATGGATGGATAAATAAATATCTGCTAAACCAGCCCTAATGTGTAGTGTGTGTGTGTTTGCTCTGTAATGACTTGGCACCCCATCTGGAGTTTTTTCCTGCCTTGCATCCTATGCTTGCAGGTATTTGCTCCAGCAACTCCGCAGCCCTGCTCAGAATACTGTATAGTGGCTTTAGAAAATTGATGGATGGATATAAAAAAAATCCAACATATTCTTTTGTCATAAATAACCCTCAAACAACTGAGACAGAAAAATGAACATAAAGAAAAATGCATGTTTTATGTAACATCTAGCCTTCCAAATCTTTTGCTGGAAAAATTTTAACCTAATTAGAAATAAGATGATAGGCAAAGAGCAAAAGAGCAGACAGGCAAGTTTTCTCCAACTCAAATGACTGGTTTAATATTCCTAACTCAAGGGCCAGGGACGTGCAGTGGCATAGCAGTTAGCGCTGCTACCACATAACACCAAGAAACGTTGTTTAAATCCCAGCCTTATCATAAACTCTGGACTTTGCGCCTTGTATCTGTGTACGCAAGTTTTGTGTTTTGGTTTTTTTTTTTTGTTTTCTCTCATACGCCAAAGACGTGTGCTAAGTTTACTGGACTGGAGAGTAAAATTACCTAATATGATTATGTGTGGATATGCATGTGTGTATGTCATTATGCCTAGGGGGTCTCCTACGTTGTTCCTGATGCTGCTGAGCAAGGTTCTCTCCTCCATGATCATACATTTGAATTAAGAAGGTTTAAAAAAATTGATGGATATATTTGAGTATCACACATCAAAATTAAAAATTTCAACTATTAAGAATTGAAGGTTTCAGGATTGTCACTACAGTGCTGACCACATCAATTGATTGTTACAGCAATTAAACAATGTTAAACTAGTGTACTTGTGCTGATGTTGCATGCTAATAATAAACAGCATTTACTACTTATCTTAATTGGCGTATGGAGCATAAAAAACTTAACCAGACTTCACCGGTTACAGACCACGTAATTTTAAACCAAATAAGGTAAAACAACGCATCATTATAAACATTTCGAAACAAACATAACCTTACTTCTTGCAAGTAAAAAAAAAAGCTAGCATTCTTTTGAAAATATGATGGGCCAAAACGTATGCAACAGTGCTGCATTTCTTTCGCCTGCTCCTGTTCAGACAAGCAGAAACTCCTTGCACCCGAGAACTAGAATGCGGAAGTGAACAGACTGACAAGTGGGGGAGGTTTTGGAATGGGCGTGTGTAATCGGTCAAAATAAAGTAAACGGATAGCTGTAATATACTAATCGAAAAGAGGCCAAACACACAAAAAGAAACGAAAAAAATATACCAGAAAACTTCCACATTAACCGTCTACAAATCATGCATTAGAATGCGGAAGTAAAACAATAAACTAGCCCAAACAAGGATGCGCTACACCGATGCTAATTGAATTTTGTTAAAATATTTGCCCATTCTCTCCTCCACCGATTTACTATCCATTATAAATTACCCAACAGTGATGCGAAATACTATCACAATATCTGTCTTTTCAGATATTTACAGTCCACATAAACACTGTCTAGCACAATAATCACATTTGCTTGCTAATTATACAATTACATGCGTTATTAGGAAACAAATGTGTTGGAGTTGGGCAATCTATAATACTAAAATGTGTTAAATTCACCCTGCTTGACTGTGTTTTAGACATAATGCACAGGATGTGCATCTAGCACTTCATATATTCAGCAGGAAACCAGACAGTAACGTCTGCACAGACGGGATAAGTTAGCGGTTGAATTGATTGGCTCTCTATAAAATAAATATCCCGTCAACAACGTTTACCACTTAGCATCTAACCCGTTAAACCTAAAAGAACTAGATACTGTCATAGGCATCATACAATTCACACGTATGTCAGGATTAACCATACCAGTGGAGTCATTTTATCAGTAAATATCTTAAACAAATATTTGACATTTTTCTCACCCATTGCTGGCACTATCGAATTTCAGAGTCAAAGTCTCCTCAATAATCCGGTTGTTGATTTCCAAGAGAATCATGACGGCGAAATGGTCTTTAGTTAGATTTAGTTATTCAAAAATGTATGATTTAATAATTAAAATTGATTTTCCACCCTATACGCCTCCACTTCAGCTACAAGGCGGTTCCGCCTGCCCGCTTCCCTCTACTAGTGCTTCCGTTTCTCTTTACGCTCGAAGGACCCCTGCCTGCAGGAGAGTAGTTGCCTGCGAAAGTGCCTGCACTATTTGAATGGTCACTTGCAACAGTGTTAATGTTAGACGTACAGTCTGGAATAAGGGAAGTTGGATGGCAGTTTTATTTAGTTTAGCAGAAACATATGCGTTTTGGTACTCGATCGTCGAGCAACCCGAGTGAGTACGTGCCAGTCATGAGCGAGATATATCAGTGGTTAGATAATGTACAGTATATCGTAGTGGTTTCCAGTTCCAGTCTCAGGTACTTCTGGAGCTGCAGTTTTTCCGTTCCAGAAAAGTTGACAATTTAGATGTAATTTTACCTCACACTAATCTCATTTGTTTTAATCAGTTGGTGTTTTTTCTTCGCGAATTCTGCATTTGCAAAAGAGTGTTAGTATGAAATTTACATTCATATAAGAAATTTAGAAATAGCTCCTGTTTTGCCATGTACGTTTTCTCCCACTCTCTCATTTGTCCTTTTCCTACTACAGTACTTCATTTTTTATCTCGGAAATTTTCTCAATTGATTGTATTCTAATATTGTAATGATATTTAAAGCGGATTCCAAATCAAGTTCTGAATTTTCTGGGGTGAAGTTTGTCATGGTGTCTGCTTCGTTCATTATTAATTAACTTTATTACGATATATTTAAGAGAAACCATTTATTCCTACATTTCAGCTATAATCACCCTGCTGCAGACATAGCTTCCCAAGAGTAAAAAGCAACATTTTTAAGAAGTCATTTTTTTCGTAGAGTACAGTATAAGCATTTTGAAAGTTGTTACTTGCGGAGATTCTGCTAAATTCTGAATTATTTTTTTCTGTACTGTTAAAGGTGATCATTCTTCTTTGTGCTAATCTTGAGTGTATGTATTTCCAATAACTGGTCCAATTGGTTTTCAGTTGTTGTTTTTGCTTATTTTTTGGGATAATAAAAGTCTACCAAACCTAACAGAAAAAGTGAATTAATAAGAAAATGAGAAAAGAGAGTTAAGGACTTTAAACTAAGGCAATATGAGTATTTCTAAATTTGGTTTCAATGCACTGAAAAATCCGACACTACAGCTCTTTTCTAAATGCAGAATAAGGGAGAAAAACCGTCTGCTAATTGAACAGTGAGCTCAATTTTAGGTAAAGTGGTCAACTAATTGGTACAAAAACCTGCAACCAAAGTGGGCCCAGGAATGGGATTGAAAAATACTTGTATGCCATATTAACAGTAATTATCTTTTGTGAGAAACAGTTGCTTGCTGTGGTTGCCTGCTTGTTAGCTGTCATTTTCCTGGTCTAATAATAGCATGTGGCTGAATCTGAAATCAGTTAAAAAATGAATTGTTTTCTCAGTATTTTACATTGACTGCAGAACACCAGAATAAAATACAAAGGAGTGCAAGATATGAAGGTTTACCACTTTCCTCTATTGTTGAAAGAAACTCATTTGATATCCTCCCATGCAAAATTCAAAAGTAATCATTATTATGTCCTTTTAACTGAGTAAAGCGGGTTCTGCCATACTACCTTCAAGGACTTAAAATGGCATACCTACTCAGAGAAAATGACCAGAACTCGCAAGGTTTGAATATCTATCCTAAAAAAGAAAGAATGAGGAAAATCAATTAAAGGTATGTTTCTTGCAACTACACTATTTACAAACCTGTTTTCATTTAAGTTATTTGGGAACCTTACCTTTCTGACATGAATTTTTTTTCTTTTTCTTTAATTTTTTAGAATTGAACAATTGTCTGTTTTTTTGGGACTAGAATCTTTCTTTCTTGGGTTTTGGTCATCCTGTTTGGTCAGGAAACCCCACAACAAATTACATAGCTCCAAAGTAATGATTTCCCCTACATAATGACATGACTTTCTTATGGAAAATTGTTCTTGTTAGCAACACTCACTAGAGTCCTAAATATATTGCAGAAAATAAGATTATTTATTTAAAAGAGTACACATCTCTTTTGTGATGCCTGATCTTTTAAAAAGCCAACATGACCTTCCATTTGCATCTGTGCCTCAGATACTAAATTAACCTGGAAATGATCATCCTTTAAGAAACATGTGTAAGTCTTGCCATACATTACAATTTGGGAGACTCTCAACTGTTTTTCATGCAGCCATGAGAAAATCAGAAATCGGGGCAAGTTTCTGTAAAGCAATCCACAGAGGAATAGTCCAACTACTCATCAAAATATATGACTTGGTATTTAGAAATAATGTAAGTTGCTTGCATTAGATAATGGGTCAATTTCTACAGTATGTCTTGCAACTGGTAGTATGGAATATAGAATTTTGCAAGTGAAAACGTCGAATGTGTTTCTTTGAAAGTAGTACTGTCACTGGGATAAATCATTAACAAAGCCATTCTTGTCAAACCCTTATGGCTCCTAAGAAGGCTGGTGTCCCATTTAGGGTTCAGCTCAGTCTACTTTATCATCTTTACACTTTACAGTGCAGCCTTGTAGCAAATGCTTCTGAAACTGAATAAGCTGGTTTAAAAATGGATGGATGAATAAAAAAAAAAATCAAGTAACTAAAGTACACTGTACTGGGATGTTCACAAATGTGCTTATGCTGTAAAAAAAATTCACAATCCACAGATCATCACTTCAAATGAATGTCTACTTCAGAATGCAAGAAGATAGAAAATTTCATAATTTGCAGTTGCTTACAAAGTTTAAATATATTCAATCACAGGAGATGTTGATATATAATGCTTTTTCTGAAGAACTGTTTAAAACTTTTTTTTTTCATTTTGGTTCAAAACTGAAAATGCATCATAAACAAAAAACTTACAAATTATTTTGATTGTACTTTTGTCTGAAGCCAATTAAAAATACATTTCATGGACATAAACAGATAAAAATGTTTTGCTGCTTTAAATGCAGGTTCGTTTAGTTTTACTTTTTTGATAGTTTAAGGGATTTTCAGAATAAAAATGCAACTCTTATATATATATATATATATATATATATATATTAAAATTAAACAAAATTGAAAATCCAGGATATGTTTAATCCAGTAACTCTTACTTTGAATGTATTACATTACTACACAACACTGCTAAAAAGTGTAAATCATTTGTCTCATTCAGGAGGTCTAGTTTATATTGTTAATTTGATTTGGCGTCAACTTTTCTGCATTCAGTTTGGCAAAACTGATGACAATTCACAAAAGGAACTTGCAGATTATAACATATGTTGTTAATGTATAAAGCAAATGCACACAGTTACCACAGATGGTCAAACTTTTTAAGCTACAAGGCTGATAGCACTCTTGAAAAAAGGGACTTTTCAATGACCACCCACAATATGTTTATTTTTATATGCAGAAGTTTACTAAATTGTTCCAAAATATCAAACAAGGAGTTTTAATGTCATGTGCCCCTTCTTGTTGTTGCAGCAATTAAAAGACAGAAGGTGGTGTAAATGTAGAGGTGTCCCTTCCCACTCTTCATAAAGTCATTATACCTGTGACTGTTTGTAAGTCATAGTGTTTTTAAAAAGAGTCTTCCATTTTAATTTTTAAAAAAATTCTCATCTTAGGGAACAGTTGCATTTTAAAAGTTTAGTCAAAAACATTTTATCTCCCTTTGGCAAAGGGAGGACAATAAATGCTATAGCCACATGATCTCTCCCTGCTATCCTGTACTGGAACTGTGACAAATGTCTCATTTATTTAGGAGACTGCATTTTCATTCTTCCATCCTCAAAAATAAAAAAAAGAGTTAATACCTTATGGTAATCAAAATACAAAAGAGAGATGAAGAAGCAGGAAAACATGTTATTGCATAGATAGATAGATAGAACGTTATTTGTCCCCAGGTTGAAATTTAGCTTTTTACAGAAACTGTTTACATAAAATTACATACATATATTTTATGAAAGATAAGATATAAAAGATCCAACTCATGTAGTATTTCATAAGTGAAAGAATGCAGTCCTTGTAAGATGTTTAATATGCAATTTGAAGTTTAGCTCTGAGTCTAAATTGACACCTAGATTCTTTACTTCTGGCCTTATTTGTAAAACCAGATGGCTTAGTTTATTTTCTCAGGACATTGCTTTTTTGTTTGCTACAGAAGCTGCAGAATTAGAATTTCAGTTTCTTCCTCGTTAAGTTTAAGGAAATTATTACTCACCCATTTGATGATGCTGGTAAGACACTGGGTCAGGGGATTTAGAGCCTCAGGGTCATCTGCTGCTATCTACAAATAAATCTGTGTACCATCTGCATGGCTGTGATAATTCACTTTATGTTTTGAAATGATCGGGCCTAATGGAAGCAATGCACTTAGGTCCTCTTTGGAAGCACCTTAATGCATTAATTCTGCATGTGTTTACCTTTTGTTTAGTATTTAAGCAAAAAGATCCGTGGTAGGGAAAAATCACCAGAGATCTGCATATCCCCAACTAGCATAAGGTGGTTGCTAGGTAGCTGGACTGAGATGGGTGGACTATTTGGCAGCAATGACTTTCTGTGTACTGATTTTCCTCTTCAGAAAACAGTAATGTGCGCATTGGTATATTTTAGGGTGGAAAATTTGCAGCACGTCAAATTTTTAAAAAACATACTGCACTCATCCACGATTGATGTGATTGAGTGACAGAAATAAAATTATTTTGTTGTTGTGTGAATTACAAGTTTTTAACTTCTACAGAAAAGAACATAGGTAAACAAAGAACTGTTAAAAAAGCTAGGGAGTATTATTCCTTGTTTTCATTTAAAAAACATTTTAACCCCCAAAAAACTCTTTAGTAAGTTTCACTTTTTGCACTTGCAAAATGCATGTGAAACAAACTTTAGTATCAGTTTCATAAAACTATGCAAATTGAAACTTGCCTGTTTTAGTCATCAGTAGTTCGGACTCTCACTCCAATCTCTTAATACTATGGCTAAAAACTGTTAAAATGCATGCACAGACATCACAGAGGAGGCTAAAATTGTAACATCATGTTAAAACATATGCGATGGAACATACCAGTTCCCTAAACCATTTGCTCTAAGCACTTCAGTTTTAATTGCATATCCTTTCCATGAAAAAAACGCATTCAGGAGGTAATATAAAAAGACAAACATGGAGGAGTAACCTTGAAAAATTGAATGTCAAAAATGCAGAGAAAAACTGAAAATGGGATCCCCAGAAAATGCTACAAAAGTGTATGTTCATGGTCCTTCCTTATGACCACAACCACTGAAATATCCATGTCCACTGTTTTATGGACATGGTAGAATCAGCCTTGTTTCACTTCAACCCAAAGTTTCATTATCTTCAAGAGTCTCCTTTTGTGTACTAGCATAAGCTTTTCCAGGTGAGACAGCTAATTCTAAGATTTGAACATAACCTCCGCTTCCACCAATCCTTTTAGTTTTATTTGTGTTGGCTTCCACAAACTTTCACTTATTTAAATAATTATGCACTTAATTGTGAATTACTTACATTCTTTATTCCAGTAAAGAAGAGTGCACAGTGGTGCCCAGTTATAAACCAGTTATCAAACATATGTTGTGTTAAGAACTGATTGGAATGTCAGATTGAAGAATAAGTTACTCTCATTTCTGAAGCCAGTGCAACAATGTATTGCAGTAAAGGACAAAAGAGACTATACTTTTCAAAATCCATATTCTTTTTATGGGGACTATTACAAGTAACATTCATGGTTTTGTATATCTTCCTGTAACATCCAACGTAGGAACACAGTGAAAACCTTAGGACAAGCAGAAGATGACCAGAAGTCAACTGGAAGAGACCACACTCAGGTATGTCAACAACACATTCATATCAAAGGCTTGTCTGTTAAGGTCTTCAGAAAGAACACAATGAACCACCATTACCAGCCACAAGGACAAGGGTGCCTGGATGGAAGGGAGATTCAGGAGAGAGTCGAGTAGTTCACTTGCTACCATGCACAGAGAAGTAACTTCACCCCATGAAGGATGTACCTTATGTATGCAGTGGGCTAGAGTGTATAAAGAAAAAGAAGTGAAGAGTGAAGAACTAGACTATTTTTGGCTCCATAAGGAATCTTAAAGACTATTATGACCTTTTGAACTGTGTGAGGACAACAACAATAAATTTTAACTTTTATTTTATTATGGCAAGGTTATGGAGTGTGTTCTTTTTCCAGTGGTAAGAGCACCCCTCAGCTGTCACAGACATATAAAATATTTTGCAAAATAATTGCAGAATCATGTTACACCATAATTAACAGCATATTTCTGTTTTCGTACTGTATTGTAATAATGTACAAGAATATGAGTTAATCTTCTTATATAATACACTACATTGGCTGTCTGTTTGTCTGTCCAGGATTTTAAATCACCTGTAGCTCGCAAACCATTTGACCTATTGACCTGAAATTTGGTATACATATACTACGTGACCTCTACTATCTGCTTTCGGGGTGATGAATGACCTCCACGGTTATTCCTGTTTTTATTTTATTTTATTGTAGAATCAACTCTCGGCAGCATGCGCCGTTCTCATTCCCTACCACCTTCTCCATCACTTCCCCTACCTCTTCATATCTTAAATCATTCTTGAGGCAGATTGAAGACTTAAGTGCCAGCTTAAGTGAAAAATTAAGGAAAACATACTAAGTAATTGCAGCACAAACACTGACTTAATCAGTTTTAACGCGAAAAGATGCTGACGAAAGAAGAGAAGAAGCTGCCGCTAGGGTGGAGAAAAGAAGAGCTGCTCAGGAAGCAGCAAGCGCATCAACCTCTGAGCAAACGCATGCTAAACGTACAGAGAAAGAGGATGAGAACTATAAGTCAAGGGTATTCACTGCACGTTATTGTGCAGTGCGCCTTTACTGGTATATTATGATATGATTTAATATATTATTTAATACATATTCCAAAAATGAATATGAACTAAGATTGCATTAAGCATGTAAGTGCATATAGTCCACTTTCTTAGATAAACCTAATGGATATGAGCATAATTTGCCTCTAGAACAGTTTGAATTATTTCAGACATGAATTTTAAAAAGGTACTAGTATTCTGCCCAATGCTGAGAAGGGACCAGGTGGTAAAATGTTTGTCAAATCAGAAATGAGTCAAAACTGTAAAAACATTACAACAGGTCATTCAGCTCAGCAAGGCTAGCCACTCCTGTCCTCTTAACTTTCCTAAAATAACATCAGGTCTAGTTTTTAAAGTCGGGTCTAGTTTTTAAAGTCCCTAGAGTCCTGCTGTACACCACATTACTTTGTAGCTTATTCCATGTGTCTATGGTTCTCTGTGTAAAGAAAAACTTACTAATGTTTTTGCGAAATTTACCCTTAACAAGTTTTCAGCTGTGCCCCCATGTTCTTGATGAACTCATTTTAAAATAACAGTCTCAATCCACTATACTAATTGCCTTCATAATTGTAACCACTTCAGTCATATTTCCTCTTAATCTTCTTCTGCTTAAACTGAAAAGGCTCAGGTCTTTTAATATTTCCTCATAATTCATTCCCTGTAGTCCTGTAATCAGCCTAGTCACTCTTTTGTGGACTTTTTCCAGCGTTACTATGTCCTTTATGCAGCCTAGAGACCAAACTGCACACAGTACTCCAGGTGAAGTCTAACTAATGTTAGTGCATTGTAAAGCTTCAGCATAACCTCCTTGGACTTGTGCTCTACTCATTGTGCTATATACCCTAACATTCTGTTAGAATCCTTAATGACTTATGAACGCTGTCTAGAAGTTTATCATGTTTAATCTGCCACAACTGCTAAATCCTTCTCATAAGGTGTACTCTTAATTTTCAGGCCTGCCATTGTGTATTCAAACTTAACATTTTTACTTCCATGTACTACCTTACATTTACTTCCATTAAATTTCTTCTGCCACAAGTCTGCCCAAGCCTGCATGTTGTCCAAGTCCCTCTACAATGATTCTAGATTATCTGACAGTTCACCTAGCTTCGTATCATTTCCAAACTTGTTAATTATGTTCCTATGCAAATAATTTATATATATTAAAAATAGCAGCAGCCCCAACACTGTTAACATCCACCAATTTTGATAGGGTTCCTTAAGCCATAAATTTCTGCTTCCCGTGTCTGAGCCAGTTTTGCACCCATCTACATATAACACCCTGAAGTCCCACTTGTTTTAGGCCCAACCTCTCATGTGGTACCTTATCAAATGCTTTCTGAAAGTCAAGATAGATAATATCATAAGCTTCACTTTGATCATAACCTTTTGCTGCTTCCATATAGAATTCCAGCATGTTGGTAAAACACGACCTCCCTCTTCTGAACCCATGCTAACAGTTCAGTAAAACTCCTATTCTTGCCATGTGTTGCTCAATCTTTCCCTTAATAATTCCTTCCGCCTGTGATGCACATTAAGCCTACTGGCCTATAGTTGCTTGGATCTGCCCGGTCACCCTTTTTATATAGCAGGATAATATTTGCCATTTTCCAGTCCTTCGTAATTTCCCCAGTGTGCAGTGACTTCCTAAAAATATGTGTCAAGGGTTTATATATTTACTAGCTGTGCAAGCCTGTGCTGTAAAAAGGCCGGGGTCCTAGAAACTATTGAAATCGTCAGAAAAAAATTGAAATGTAGAGATGTCAGATAGTTGAAAGGAACTACTCTGGGCATCTCTCTCCTAGGAGGTTTCATTTTGCTGACATGCTTGCATCATTTGTGTATTAGCAGCTAAGCGAGCTAACATGCTCGCCTTGCTTGTGTAATAGTGGCGGGAGGAAAAGTGAAAGGGTTACTGTTTTGCTGATGTAATGCATTTTATTTATAGGGGCACTTTACATTAGCAGTAAATCTCAAAGTGCAACGTAAAAAGTTAAACAAAGGCAAGGCAAGATGAAACAACAATAATTATAGCATTCTTGTTAATAAGCTTTCCTAAATAGAAAAGTCTTTAGCTGTTTTTTTAAAACAGCCCACAATCTGCTGTGTTCTTAGGCTCTCTGGTAGGGCATTCCAGAGCCGTGGAGCAGCGGCTGCAAAGGCTCGGTCTCCCATTGTATGAAGTTTGGTCACGGGGGGGCGAAGGCGGTAGGTATTTGTAAAACGGAGGTTTCTCGTAGTGGATTGTAGTATAAAGAGTTCCTTAAGATATTGTGGAGCATTTCCATGGATACACTGGTGAGTATGATGTGCTCGCCTCGCTTCTGTATTAGCGGCTAAGCAAGCGAATTCTTTGGAGGTTTTGTTTTGCTGACGTGCTGGCCTCACTTGCGTATCCTCGGAGGTGGAACCCTTACTCTGACTCCACCTCTCACTTCCGGGCCGCACAGACAAACACACTTCCATGCGTAGACGTTTATATACAAGATTCTCTAACTTCCTTAAGAACTCAAGGATAACTATTATCTGTTCCTGGTGATTTGTTTAATTTCATTCACTTTAATCTAAGCAGTACTTCACCCTCTACAATTTCCAAATCACTCAGTACCTTCTTAGTAGTCCCATTTACCACTGAGAGGTTATCTACTTCCTCACATGTGTAGACCTCAGACAAATGCTTATTTAGAACATTTGCTATTTCACTGTCTGTATTTTTAATTCCCCTTTACTATTCCTGATGAATTTCACCTCCTCTTTGACTGTTCTTTTACTGCTAAAATACTGCAAGAATCTCTTTGAGTCATCTTTCACCTTATCTACTATATTCCTCTCTGTCTTTTAACTTCCCTAATATACTTCTTAATGGTTGCCCTCATGTTCTCATTCTTCCTACGATTATATTCATATAAATCCTAAACACTAAAGCCTAATCGTAAACCAGAAATAAAAGTCAGAGAGAAAAACGGTAGAATCGGAAAACAGAAAGTAAAGTAATGATATGCATTTTGTTTGATAGTGTTTTTATCCCAATCATGAATAATATGATAATAATTATAACAATAAGATGCTGCAGATGTTCTATCAGACGGTTGTGGCGAGCACCCTCTTCTACGCAGTGGTGTGCTGGATAAGCAGCATAAAGATGAGGGATGCCTCACACCTGGACAAACTGGTGAGGAAGGCAGGCTCTATTGTAGGCACGGAGCTGGACAGTTTGACATCCATGGCAGGGCGACGGGCACTGAGCAGGCTCTTGTCAATCATGGAGAATCCACTGCATCCACTAAACAGTGTCATCTCCAGACAGAGGAGCAGCTTCAGTGACAGACTGATGTCAATGTCCTGCTCCACTGACAGACGGAGGAGATCATTCCTCCCCCATACTATGCGACTCTTCAATTCCACCCGGGGGGGGTAAACGTTAAAATTATACAAAGTTATTGTCTGTCTGTATACCTGCATTGTTATCGGCATTGTTATCACTCTTTAATTTAATATTGTTCTTTATCAGTATGCTGCTGCTGGAGTATGTGAATTTCCCCTTGGGATTAATAAAGTATCTATCTATCTATCTATCTATCTATCTATCTATCTATCTATCTATCTATCTATCTATCTATCTATCTAAATGAATCTTTCTGTTGGATGTAAAGGGTCACACTGATGACACATTGCACTGTTTCATGCTACATAATTTCCATGGCAATCGGGGGCTGCATGCCAGTAAGGAGAATAATAACCTTATAAAACAATAATGTTGCGACACCTTGAATAATTATCATTACATTCAGGAAACATATAAGTGCAAGGAAACCCACACAGGGTGCTGGAGAAAAAAAATCCCACATAGTATACTGTTCTAAAAAATATTTTCAGGGAGAAAAAAAAAATCTCAAAGTACACAATTCGTAATACAGTAATCCCTCCTCCATCGCGGGGGTTGCGTTCCAGAGCCACCCGCGAAGTAGGAAAATCCGCGAAGCAGAAACCATATGTTTATATGGTTATTTTTATATTGTCATGCTTGGGTCACAGATTTGCGCAGAAACACAGGAGGTTGTAGAGAGACAGGAACGTTATTCAAACACTGCAAACAAACATTTGTCTCTTTTTCAAAAGTTTAAACTGTGCTCCATGACAAGACAGAGATGACAGTTCTGTCTCACAATTAAAAGAATGCAAACATATCTTCCTTTTCAAAGGAGTGCAAAGCAAGCAGTCAAAAAAAAAATCAATACGGCTTTTAAGTATGCGAAGCACCGCCGGTACAAAGCTGTTGAAGGCGGCAGCTCACACCCCCTCTGTCAGGAGCAGGAAGAGAGAGAGAGATAGCGAGAGAGAGATAAAAAAAATCAATACGTGCCCTTTGAGCTTTTAAGTATGCGAAGCTCCGTGCAGCCTGTCCTTCAGGAAGCAGCTGCACACAGCCCCCCTGCTCACACCCCCCTACGTCAGCGCAAGAGAGAGAGAGAGAGAAAGTAAGCTGGATAGCTTTTCAGCCATCTGCCAATAGCGTCCCTTGTATGAAATCAACTGGGCAAACCAACTGAGGAAGCATGTACCAGAAATTAAAAGACCCATTGTCCGCAGAAACCCGCGAAGCAGCGAAAAATCCGCGATATATATTTAAATATGCTTACATATAAAATCCGCGATGGAGTGAAGCCGCGAAAGGCGAAGCGCGATATAGCGAGGGATCACTGTATCAGTAAGCTCTCCTTA
Organism: Erpetoichthys calabaricus; assembly: GCF_900747795.2. NCBI lineage: Eukaryota > Metazoa > Chordata > Cladistia > Polypteriformes > Polypteridae > Erpetoichthys > Erpetoichthys calabaricus. The sequence goes on along the minus strand of NC_041401.2, from coordinate 148,518,260 downwards.
TAGATATTTCGGTTAATACTGACTCAACAGAATCTTGCAGTTCCTGATGATCTGTCATTCACATGTTCATTCTACTAAGCTCCTTTTCGATACATGTCTCAAAGAAGCTTTGTTGGGCTGTGCAAGCCATACAAATAAACTGATTTTATGGTTCCGGCACCACGAAATAGAAAAATGGGTGTGACCTTTAATAAACACACAAAAATAGCCCAAAATCTTCACTGGTCTGCCCCAAATTACAGTAGGTCTCAACCAGGCAGGCCTGATAGAAGGAAAATGAGGGGCCTCAGGCCTGGCTAGGCCCCAAAATGTGAACGGCTTTTAAAAATAAAACAAGAGTCTTTGATATTTCAAAATATGTCTCACAAGAGACAAAAACCCAAATAAACTCTAGCTTGCACAGAGATGAATATCATAGTGATCTTTATAAAAAAAATAAGGATATACTTACAAAAGTAATTAAACTTAAGAATAAGCTCAAAGAGCAAACAAGGCAAACACATCCCAAACACAATCCAGAAATCGTGATCCAGTGACAGAAGCTAAAATAGTCAAAAGTCAGATAAATGTCTGTGGGAATATTGCAAGGGTGTTCCTGTCCTTTAGGGCTTCAACCCACAGAATACAAGGGACATACACTTAAGTACATAGATACAAAATTATGACAAATCACAACAAAAATACAATAAATGCATGAAAGTTAATATATAACAGTGAACAAGGAAGACATCTGAAACAAAATTAATATAAGCCAGAGAACACATTCTGGCTAAAACATGACAACTGAAGGCTTGTTTGAGGAACCAGCCTGAGATCATACATGCTGGATGAGGGAAGTTTCACTTTGTAAAAGAATAGACCATGGCCTTAAAGGGATGCATGGGGTTGGCAACAATGTTTAGGCATACTCTTAACATTTAAATGATGTTTAACTGGTATCAATAGACCTAATGTGTACCAGGAAAATATCCCCTACAACAGTGGTCTCCAACCTTTTTGACAGCAAGGACCACTTTATTAGATGCAAATTTTTCCACGGACCGGTCGGGGTCTTTTTTTGCATATAACAAAGACATATGCTTTGCATTTTCCATTCCAACAGATTGCACATCACAAACATTAACACTGCTATCTTTTTTTCGTGTCTGCCGTTTCTATAGGAGGGTGACAATGAGTTAAATTCCAATGGATATTTTTCAAATGTTGACAAGCAATAAGCAAAAAGTATCACTGAAAACCACAGAAAACAAAAACAGCAAAAAAAAAAAAAAAACAGTACGAGGAAAGTTCGAAGAAAGAGATTTTTTTTTTACAATGTTTCTGGTTGGGGATCGTTGTGCAAACGTGCACAACTGAGCTGTGACCACAGATCTAACTGCTCTGTGGATGATTCGTTCAAGCATTTCAAGGTCACTTCGTTGTAATGAAAGCATCTGCTGAATGTACTTCGTAGTAACGTGATTTCTATAGACTCGTGTCATATGGGAAACTGTCGGGACCATAAAAATAACTTTGTTGTATAACTCTCTCACCTCGGTCTCTCTCCTCTCTCTGCGCCACTGCAAAGCCCCGCCCGCCAAACGTTCTGAAAAGTCTGGGTGAGTCTCCGTTGCCGGCAGTTCTCTCGCGGCAAGGCTGTCAGACGGCTGCGGCCCGGTAGTGGGCCGCTGACCGGGGGTTGGGGACCCCTGCCCTACAAGATTACACTACCACTACCGACCTATATCATTGACACAAGATACAATGGATCAGTTGATTTATGATGTTTATGCCAAATTGTAATTCCACCATCTGCATGTGACAGGAAAACTTAAGATTTTTCTTCCATTGTTCTGTTTTGGTAATTATGTTTCCACTGTAGCTGCATCGTCTATTAGCAGAACCTGGTGTGGTCCATTCTCTTCACATCCTGAATCATTTTGTTTTCAAAAATCTCCTTCTGCACACTACTGTTGTAAAGACCTGTTATTTAAGTGTTTGTGACCCATCTGTTAATCTGACCCATTTTCATCCACAGAATTGATGCTTATGGGACGCTTTTGTTTATCGCACCTTGTCAATTCTGGAAACAGTAGAGTGTCACAGCAATAGGTGAAAGCAGCAGTTTTTGAGATGCTTGCACAACTACATTTCATACCAACAATCCTACCAGTTTATATAAGTTGGTTAGATAAGTGGTTCTGAAGTTCACTCAGAGGAGCCACTATGGCTGCAGATTTTTGTTCTAACCAATTTCACAATCAGTGATTCATTTTTACCTTTAAACTGATCTTATTATTTAATTTGCTGACCTTTTATTCTGTCTTATTTCACATTCAGAAAAGTGTAGTAATGTGAGATTTACATTTATAGGAGATTAAGACTTTTTTATATCTTTTGCTATATACGGTCATGCACCAATTTACGGTTCCATCTGAGACTAGTTATTTGGCTGTATGTGAAATTGGCTGTATTTAGGTCATAAAGTGTCAGGTCATTGCAATCGAGGCTGTGCAGGTCTGCTGTGGTTCACTTGTATACATAATTTAACTACTGGTACGGAGTAGCATAAATCAATATTCAGCTCTCATCTGTGTAATAGAAAGGAGTGTGGGCCGAATAAATAAGAAGTGACCACATGGAACAGTGTCAATCAAAACTAACCTTAATGGGTCCTGCAAGAGTCAGAAAATGGGTGAGATCCTATCCAATAATAATAATAACTAGGGGGCTCTGTCCCCTGCTCACTTCGCTCACCAAACCCCCGGAGGTATGTGTTGGGCACCTGCTTTCTCACAGCTGAGCCACTCGAAGGGCATCGGGGCACCCCTCCATTAGAGAAAGCGATTGTATGTAAAGAGTTGGTATGTAGATGAGTATGTGGAGAGCTGGAGGAAAATGGTTTGGTCCTTAGCTATTAAAGACAGAAAATCAGTTACTTGAGTATTTCATTACAACTGTCTATTTTAAATACCAATGAATAATAAAACAAAGTAAAAAAGTAGAAGTAAAAAAATCAAACATAATAAAAAGTAAATTAAAAATTAAATTACATTAACACCTTGTCAAAAACAATATTATGAATTACTTTATCCTCTAATTTACATTCTATTAACGTTGCTTTTTTGCATTTCTGTTTGCATATTGTTCAGGATATTTTTCTCTTTTTTGTTTATTGGACGATCCTCTTTGTTCTTCATTTTTGTTATATGAAGCTCTTTTTTGTTCATTTTCTTTTTTTTGACATTCATTATCATCTCTTGTCGCTATTTTTCATTCTCAATCTAAAATTTGACATTCTTGAATAGATAATTTGCTTTTCTGCCTTGCCATTATAAGCAACTGTATTGAAGGGTGATTTAGCAGCACTGAGAGTGTCACGGGGTGGTACGGAGAGAAGATGTGCACAGTAGGAGTAATGATTGGATGAGCGGTGTGGAGGGGAGTTGTCAAAGCTGAATAACGCGGACAAAACAGAAAACTTTTTTAATATAATAGATCTTTATTGTCATTGTCACTTTTACAAAGGAACAATGAAATTGAAGTTGCAGTCGACTCAGTGTGAGACATAAGAGTTAAAAAGACAAGACGAGAGAAAATAATAACAAACCAAATAGTAATAAAAGTACTTTACAAAATATACAAATTGTACTTGTTATATATACAAATTGCACTGGTTGACTTAAGGTCTATATTGCACATTGGGAGAATGATATGGAGCAGTTTTATTCTGAGTTCAGGGTCATGATTGCTTTTGGATAAAAGCTGTTTTTAAGGCGGTTTGTCCTGGTTTTCATTGCTCTGTATCTCTTGCCCGATGGCAAAAGCTGGAAGAGGCAATGACCGGGATGTGATGTATTCTGTGAAATGTCTATTGCTTTTTTGCAGCTTTGGGAGGTGTAGATTTGTTCCAGAGTGGGGAGGGTACAACCTATTGTTGTCTCCACTGTCCTGATGACCCTGTGGAGCACTTTCCTTTCTGAGGAAGTGCAGCTGCCGTACCACACATACAGTCCATACGTGAGCACACTCTTGATGGAACAGTGATAAAAGGCAAGGATCAGATTTTTGGGGAGATGGTTCTTTCTGAGGATTCTCAGAAAATACAGTCTCTGCTGCGCCTTCTTCAGCAGCTCCTTGATGTTGGCGGTCCAGGTCAGGTCATCCTCCAGCTCAATGCCCAGAAACCTGAACATCGGGACCCTCTCCACACAGGCCCTGCCAATGATGAGTTGCTGGATGTCAGTTTTGTTTTTTCTAAAGTCTAAGTCGTTTGAATTTGGGGCCTATCCGTCAGTGTCTCCACCACTAGACAGGCACTGTGCTGCTCACAGTTCACTTCGCCACACACTTTGCAGCACATTTTGAACCTGTTGACCGCATTCTTTAATTAAAACAGCGTATACGTTCCATTCTTCTTTTATTTTCTGGTTGGTAACACCAAAGGCTATGCATAGGTGGCATATTAAAAAGCAGACATCTTCAACCTCTGTCCCTCCGCAAGCTGCTGGCTCCACGGTTGAGCCCAGCACCGCTGCTACCAACACGGAGCACAGCGCACCCACATAGGGATCTGAAACTCCAAAAGATGTAGATAAGCCTACAAAATCTTCCAGCTCTGCGCCCGTGTCGGGTACTCCAAACCTCTGCCTTCAACAAAATATACAGTACGGTCTGCCTGATTTAAATATGGATAGCCCATCCCAGCCCATTTTAATTAATTATCCCAAGCGCGCATTCGGAAAGACACTCAGATGTTTTAGTGCAAGCTGGTATCAGTCTCGACCATGGCTTGAATATTCTGTTGTCCATGATGGCAGCTTTTGCTTTGCCTGCCACAAATTTAGTGTTTCCAATTTGGACCGCGAGGAGATATTCACCAAACATGGCTACACCAATTGGGAAAAAAGCTGTAGAAAAAGACGGTGGCGGCTTCCACAAACACGCGTCTAGTATCCCGCACGTCATAGCCATGTCTGCATCACAGCACTCATCATTGGTGTGTCTTCAGCTACATGTGAAAGCTCTTTCTCTACTTTGAACCACATTCTCACTCCACTCCGCCGAACAATGCTTCATTCAAGGAAGAGAAATTTAGTCATTCTGGCACATGAGAAAAACATCACAGAAAATCTAGACATGAATGAATTTATTTCAGAATTTGCCAAGAGTAGCCGCAGACTGGTCCTGTAGATAATATCCAGGTTAAACACTAGAAACTGATGTCCTATCACCTCCTATGACTACAATAAGCCATGTTTCTGTTCTTGCTCTCATATGTTGTATACATTTGACTTTATTGATATTTACCTTGTAGATGTAGTTCTATATTTGTTCACAAAAAATAATAATACAAGTTCCATTGCCTCTGTTAATTTTATTGAACAATAGGTTATGATTTATGCCACAATTTTTGCTTTTATATGTTATATAAAACTATGTTGTTATTATTATTTGACCCCCCTACAAAAATGGGGATGGATGGATATTTTTTGTTCCCCAAGACAAGCCAAATGCCCACCCACACATGATGTTCTGGTCACACCTCTGGTGAAAATGATGAAGGATTTATTACTATTTACAAGGCACTTCTATCTCCTTGATGAAAGAAAAAGTGAAAACCATCTGCACAGATCAGAAACAAAAAAGACATGAATTGCAGCTGCAAAAAATTCTGCATTACATGGCCAATCATTGCCCTGAAGATTGGAACTCTGTAAGCGAAATGATATGTTTTTTTATTTATTGCTACATTGTGGCAGTTTGTTTTTTGGTGCATCAATACAGGAAGGAAGACTGCTACCTCTATGGCTCCAACACCACTTCTTTCACTGCTTCTATGGCTGGCAGTGTTGCCGTAATAAACAAAAAGAATATGGCCTTTGGTGTCAATAGTGGCTGGTTTTGGAAATTTCTAGAACATTATTACCCTATTGTTTTCCTATGGCTCTCGGCCATTTGTACAAATGGCATCAACTCGGTCAGCTAAAAATTGATGCATGACTGTATTTTCATGATTCATCATCTTTAATGTATAGGTTGCTCTAATTTCTGGATAGATAAAACAACTTAGAAACTAGGAAACCACAGCTTGCTTAATTAGGTACGTGTCCAATTAAAAGGAGAAATTTGCTGGGAAGAAAGTCTGCAGCCGCAGTGGACTCCAGGATTGAATTTGAGAGCCACTAGCTTAGATTATGTGTCTTGGCCTCTTGTTGCTCACCAACAATTAAACTTCTTGACTTTGTGTGCATGCTACTGTATATGTAATGAATTGATGTTTCGTGGCTGACTGTATGGGGAAGCAGGCTGTTTGCATTGCCTAAAATAGTGGCCATTGAATGTATAACATAATGGCGGTGAACTTTTAAGTGTGAATGTAATTACAGTATAGCCCATCCTAAGATGATGTTAATTTTTGAATTGTAGTAACAAATAGGTCATAGTTGGATTATGATTTCTGTAGTTCCCCATTGGAAATACAATTTTTGCAAAATCGAGTCAAACCTTACTCCTATTGTTGTGATGAAAAGTATTCCAAGTGCAGTCAATTCATGTTATTTAGACAGACATTTCCAATTATAATAGCAATTCTCTTCTCTTGACAATGTTTTTCTCTGAAGCTTTGTTGTTCTCTTTTTGACAGGGGAATGATCCACAGTGAAATTTTCACTTTATACAATTTGGAAATCACTGAAGTTGTCAATGGAATATTTCACACATTTAGTGGATGTTTACGTGAGCTGAATTATTATAGCTTCATCTGAAAATTTGACCTGTTCATTAGCCATGGGCCACTTTAAGAAGTAATTTCCTTGCTGATGATTGTGCCAGCATGTAAATAGGCTGATTGTCTTTAGTTATTTGCACACCTCTCATAAAATAATACCTAGAGGAAGCACTTTCTGAAGGTAAATTAAGCAGAAGATCCTTTGTGTAGTGCTCCCTCTTCTGCTGAAATTGATTTATGCTCTGTTCTCAAGTTATTTGTAAATGCATTTTTCTTTATCTTCTGCCTACCATTATTGTTTGCGGTTAAAAGTAAAATATTCATTACTATACACAATGTTTACATATTTTAGCGCTTGTGCATAAGTTATTTGAATTTAAACTGCAGAAATATTTGTTTAGAAATAATTGATCCATCCATTTCATCATCCAGTATCAGGTCATGTCATGTCAAGCAGGAACAAACCCTGGACAGGGCACCAGACTTTCACAGGGTGAACACACTCACACACACACACACACACACACGCACGCACACACACACACACACACACACACGGACCAATTTAGCATCCTCAATTCACCTAACCTGCATGTCTTTGGAAAGTGGGAAGAAACCAGAGAACCCAGAGGAAATCCACACAGACATGGGCAGAATGTACAGACTCCACACAGTAAGAACCCAGGATGCAAACTCTGGTCTCCAGCAGTACTACCTCCACTGGTATCAATCATGTTTAATTTTGTTAAAGGTTATTGGAATAGAACATGCAACACTTTAGAGAATGGGCTTTAATGACTTGCTGTGGTGCATCTATTAGTTACTTATTGCTATGTTAACACAGACAAAGCTGTTGTTTAATTAACATAAAGCAGTAAGCGACTATGTAGATACCTCCATTTTAAAGGGTTGTTGTTGTTTCTTAAGTCTGATTAAGAGCAAACAAAACATTTGTTAATATTTCATTACATAGTAGTGACTAACAGATTCTAAAATTTTCCAAAGTAATCTGTCCACATATTAATTTGAAGATTGGAGACTAAGTGGTCTAGCTGGAAAAGGGTAGTAAAAAGTGGTACTAGGGCGACATAGGACCTGAAAAGAGTTGGAGAAAGAAATAGAAAAACCTTCAACTGTAATCGGAAAATATCTATTCATGACAGGTTAGGCAGTTGCTGGTATGTCCTGTCACTGCAACAGGTATTCTGGAAATAAAGACTTAAGTAATGAAAAGATCAGATAACAGTGAATAATCCTTGAAAATTAAACGGCATGCTAGTTGTTCTTACATTTTGTGCTGGGTCTCTTATTGTTGTGTTTTTAAACAAATCCAAATACTTTGTTTCACAAAATGCTAAAATTTAGTTCCATAAAGTAAGACTAAACTAGGATGAGTATGATATAGAGTTAAATGTTTGTGTTACAGTTACTTAATTGCTCACATGGTTCCATGTGCACATCTACTATGTATTCATCTCTCATCCTTGGTTTTAAACACTCATAAATAAGAAACTACTGCTTCCCCTGCTATACATGGTGCATTTAATTTTACCTAAGATATATTGGTTTTAAATAAATAAACATTGTCAAATGTAACAACCTAAAGAATATTCTCAGTCTTGTATTTTATTATGCCGGGTGACAGGTTTTCGTTGTTAGCTGGCAACAGTGACTTGCACACAAGTAATTGTTCCCTAGAGTAAAAGTGATGATTTGTATGTGTTATTGCTAGTCTTGCACTAAGAACCAGCTAATGCAATCTAATGGATATATAGTGCAATTCTTGGTCTTGTTATTCAGACAAAAATATTTTGTCTGTCCAAGTAAGGTAAATATTCTTTAAATAACATTGTTTGCCTATCCTAGTGTTCATGGTGCCTGGAGCTTTCTTATACAGTATTTATTTTGAGGTGTAATTTGTGCTGTGGTAGCAATAAGCAGGAACCTGTTTTAAGATATCTCGAAATCTAATTAAGATATCTTATAAAGTATTCAAGATATCTTGAAATTCACTGTTTTATGAGATATCTAAATACATTTTTAAACATCTCAAATTAATTTCAGGATTTCTTAAAATGGGTCTCTGCTCTATTTCTTATATCTTAAAATGTATTTAAAGATATCTCGCATTTTATTTCAAGATCTCTCAAAAATATTAAGCTATCTTTAAAAGATATTCAATCACTTCCAGATATCTGACTAGTATTTTCCGGTCCTGTTCAAAGGAGTGACATAACAAAGGAGTGAAACCTCAGATATAAATTTCAAAGGAGTGACAACCATCCAAGTGGTAGGTGAGGCGACAACGATTATTTTGGCGAGCATACTTTCAGTTGTGTCCCTGCTCTCTGTTGAAGCAAGATAATAATGAATGAATATCAATTTGTAAAATCCCAAATGGGTAAAGATAAGCTAGCATTCAGAGGATACATCTACCGACACCAACGATCCTGAAACAACAATTATTATTTCCGGTGCGAGGACAAAAATTGTAATGGTTCCGCAACCCTTCGTGTAGCGACAATTTTCAATTTTTGTTTTTTTTTTTAAATAAAATTTGAATCATAATTTGTCACTCCATCGTTATGTCACTCCAATAAAATGTCACTCCTTTAATACGGTATTTATGTCACTCCTTTGTTATGTCACTCCTATGAAGTGTCACTCCTTCAATACAGGCCCAGTATTTTCAGATATCTACAATACACTTTAAGCTGTCTGAAATGCATTTCAAGATATCTCAAAATAACTGCCTGTTCATTTTGAGATATCTCAAATATATTTCAAGATATCTTAAAACTTACAGGAAGTCCCATTGAAAGTATAAAGAATTTTAAATGAATTGGGTTTGAGATATGTTGAAATGCATTTCACATAGCATAAAGTGTATGCAAGGTCAACTTGAGATACCTTAAAGAGAGATATCTTGAATTGCACAAACACTTATTTTTAGATTTCTGAAAATGTATTTGAGATATCTTGAAATGCATTTGAGATATCACTAAATACAGTATATTGCAGATATCTTAAGATGGAAAGGAATATATTTTGAGCTATTTCAAAATTTTAAGATAAGATGCATTTTAAGATATCTGAAGTTCATTTTGAGATCGGCTTGCCATACATGTTCTATGTTTGCTTATGTGGTTTTCTTTGATTACTCCTAAGTTTTCACCCATATCCTAATGGTGTGCACTTTAGGTTACTTACCGTCGTAATCACCCAGGTAAATTAGAAAAGTCCAGGGGAATGTGGGGCCAACCAAGCCACCCCGTTTAATCTTATAATTCAAATAAATTCTGGTGGCCCCACATAAACAAAAAAAAAAGATTTTCCGTTCAATGGCTGTCCTTGTATGCCTCAGTAGATTGCTCTTGGTACAATAACTTAATAATTTAAGCGCAGGTCCAAGAATCACATCTCCTTCCAGGGACGTCTGTCTTTTATAAGTATCTCTGGGCATGTCATATGCTCTCATTGAGAGCCTTCTCAGAGCTGCAGAGGGAAGAGATGAGACACACCCTTTATCCATAACGGCTCATATGATATTTTTGGTAAACCTCTCATATTAAAGTTGAAAGTCTACGCTTCAATCACATAGTGACTGCTTTATTTCAAATCCATTGTGGTGGCGTACAGAGCCAAAATTATGAAAATTGTGTCACTGTGCAAATACGTATGGACCTGACTGAGAATAAATAAATGAGAGAAGTATATTTGCATAAAAAGCACATGATAAAATTGTTTCTTGTAGTTCCTGCTTTCCATGTTCTTCAGTGCAGACCTCTTCTCTGTCGTGTCTCTTTCTCTCGCTCCCCTCCTATCTGTTTCTCTCTGTCTCATTTCCTTTTTGCTCTGCACTAGCGCCCCACTGCATTTTCTAATGTTCCTTTACAGTACAGTTCTTGTTTGATCATTGTGATGCATGGTTTACAAGCTGCAACCTTATATGGCCATTTGCTCATTCTCACTTAAAGGCAAGCACTGCTTTTTTTAAGAATTACCAGTATTTTTCTTAGCTGAAGTAGGTTTATACTGAAACCCTGTGTTTCTTTATAGAGATTTCTTGTCTTGCAACAAGGTCATGACCAAGTTTTAAGCCAGGTAAATTTGATGACAGTGCTGTCACTTTTATTTTTTTTTATTTCTATTCCACATTGGCTTTTTTGGGGCCACATTCTGATCACCCTTTCTCTTCGGATGTTCTCAATGATGGACTCTTAATCAGATTTAGAACCTTTTAATAAAAAGGTTTAGCATTCCTTATTTGTTTCTATACTTTTTGCATGGTTTAATTATGCACCCACAACTCAGTGGAAGTCCAAGTCAGTTTTCAGCCTGCACCCAGTGACCTATGGAAAAAGAATGTCCAGATCCCTTGACAGCACTTGATCTTAAATTATATACTATATCAACTTTATCTGTCTCCTTTTTTATTTACTTTTTAACTGGTCTGACTGGTTATTGCTGTTGTGTCACTGTATGTAGCTCACTGCTTTTGGAAAGAATAAATTATATCAGATCTTAATTGAAATCATGTAAGCATTTTGAGACCTACTATGAACTCCTCATCTTCTAAAAAAAAATTCAAAGAAAAATTAAGCTACCTTGAAGTAGTATCTTCAAAGGAATTGACAAACATGTCAAGATTAGTGAGGTAGCCAAGCATAAATCTTATCCAAACTTCTCAAAAGATAGTGTTGCCTGACTTCTTTCTGTTACACTTTTATTAGCTTGATTAGATGGGTAAGCTTGATTACTCAGAAAATGAAATTTTTAAAATGTACTGTAGTGTATTATTGACAGATCAATATGATAGACTTGCATCCTGTCAATGGCTGTCTCTTTCTTTGCAGCCAGCATGGTTTTGATGGGCTATCCTGTGGAGGAAGAAGTGGATTGGGAAAATTATTGAATGGATGTCACATACTGGCCTAAAGTCCAAGGTTGTCTCTTACTTTGCATGTAGTGCTACCTCGGTATGCTTTGGCTCCCAGTGACCTGCTAATGATAAAGGAGCAGTTCAAGAATTGGTGAATGTTTATACTTTCAATATCACATACAATGTAATTTGCTTTTAACTTAAGACTAAGAAATATTTGTGTAGCAAATGTTTTCTGCCTGTCTGACACAATTTGCATGTCAAATGTACAGTTTGCATGTAACGTCATGGAAGCAAAGACTTACTTCAGCTGGATTGGATATGGGCCAATCGTGGTTGATATTCCACATTGTGTGAATTTTAGATGTTAGCAAATCATGTGAAATACTACAACACACAAAAGGCTTTCACTAGACATGGGTTATTCTACAATGAAGAGAATTATGAACATGGTAGTAAGCCTTTAATCCTTTATTCGTCACATTTAGTTTCTTGTGCTGTATTAGGAATTTATCATTTTTCGTATGTCCCTACTTACTCTCCAGCAAGTTTGGAGTCTGAGCGCTGAGTCAGCTATTTGTATAGTGCCCTCTGGAGCAATTCTTTGTTAAGGGCCTTGCTCAAGGGCCCAACGGAGTAGCATTCCTTCTGTCACTGCCAGGATTCGAACCAGTAACCTTCAAGTTACCGGCATTGTCTTCACCGAAATATTGTTACACTTCATTACTTTGTGTTTTCAATAATTTTACAGTTTATCAGAACTGCACTGATTCCTAAATATGTTTATTTGACCCTGCTATTTCCTAAGTATAATTATATGCTCAAAAATGCAATTACCCTGCAAGCTTGACTACAATAAGCAAGTTTTAAATTGAACAGTGTTGTATAGTAACAAATATAAAGACTTTGTTACTGAACTTGAGTATGTTTTATTTCTTATTTATTCAAAATTTTACATTTTCTGTCTATGTTCACCTTTACTTCACTATATGTTAAAATGCAAATGGCAAATTTTAATTTACTGGTCACTTCTGTTATTGCAGTACTAAACCAGAAAACAAATGGGCTATACAAATACACACAAAATATTATTTAGTCAGTTATCTAAAATACAGGTTACCCTACCTCTGGAACAAATACTTCAGGAAAATTTGTGTATGTGGAAAAGATGGAACCATTTTCAAATGTGCATTGCTAGTGCTAACATCCGGTCATCTTCATAGTCATTCAAAGTACACCTTGCTGCCACGTGTTGAACATGGCAGGGCTGGATATTGATAACGTGCAATGTCAGTCTCTGTTATTTGCACTGCTTTTGCTGCTGTGTTCAGACACTGTCCTCACTCAGGCTGCAGTAAGATGGGCTTGTGCGTTCATGTGCTGTAGTTCTCATAACTTGTCATATACTGTATGTTGCTCACATGTCTTCTCACATTATATTGAGTATCATAGCCCTAAAACAGATCATGAACTAGTTGGAAAAGCCCAAAGAAAAACCTAAAGTCCATTCTTTTCAATGTATATCTTCAAGCGACAAATCTTGATAAAGCACTTTATTAAACACTAGCCTTGGTTCCTGTTAAAGGCATGTTATTGAATAATTCAAAAATATTTGCTATCCTCTGACCCACATATACATTCAGCACCTTTCCTCTGTATACTATTGTGCCTGAACCACTATTCACTGCCAATCCCTCTCTTGAGCATGTTCCCATAAAAACTGCTGATTAGACTCATTATTTTCAAAGGGTTTTTCTTGTGTACTGTCCATTTCCATACATCCTATCTTTGAAGGGGATTCTCAGTATGATTCCTACACCTTTACTCTTCCTCGTGTGTCTTACACTGGCAGTTCCTTTTTCGTTACATCACTAAAGCCAGACTGACCAGTCAGACTGCTCTGAGGGACTGGACATACAAAATTTAGTGCTTTATTAGATAGATTATTTAATAAAGAGTAATGCCTTATTAGGGTTTATTTTGATGACTATTGTTGTCATTAAAGTAAATTTATCAATTTTTATTTAACTTGATGTTACTTAAAAAAAAATGGGGTAATTTTTGAGCTATTGAATACTTAAAATGTTTTAACTTTTAAATTAACTATTTAAGTGTTTGTGTTAGGAAAATTCATTTTACAAAGGGGTGTTCAGCAATGGATTAGCTCCTTCTTAAAGTGGGGAAACCTGTATGCCTCTCCTATTAGCCTACTCCACTAAATTAGGATACATTTATGTGACATACTCAGTGTCACTGCTTTAAGTTGCAGTTTCTTGGCTCATACTTGTGATTGTAACTCAAATATCACAGAAAAAATATTTTAAGTTTGTAAGAACTTTTTTAAGACTGACTAAAATAGAGAGTGGGGTGGCACAGTAGACCAGGGTTCACATCACAGGTCCTCTCTGCGTAGAATTTGTGTGTTCCCCCCATGTCTATGTGGGTTTCCTCCAGTTTCCTCGAACTGTCCAAAGATATGCATATTAGGTGAATTGGCGATGACGACTTGGCCCTAGTGTGTGTGTTTGGTGTGTATGTTTGTGTGTTTACCCTGCAATGCCTGTCTATTGTTAGTTCCTGCCTTGTGCCCTATGCTAGCTGTGATGGGTTCTAGCACCACCTCCACCCATGATCCTGGTCGAGATTAAGTAGGTTAGAAAGTGACATGACAACAGAGAGCTATCTTTCATTTACTTGTACTTTTGATACTTAAGTGCACTTAGCATTTTAAAACTTCTACTTTACTAGCTTCTTATGGGCAAATTTTACTTGTGCTTAAGTCACTTCAAAAGGGTTTCTGTGCTTTTACTCAAGTATACGTGCTGGGTACTTTATACAACACTGAAAATGAACAGACAGTGGTGATTAGTAACAATCGGTCAAGACAAACAGATGGAATAGCACCTTAGCACAAAAATTCTTTTTGATGAACTAATAAGAAAACAGAAGTGGCCCTTAAAATAAATGTGACAAAAACATCAGCTTGAAGAAGGCAGAAGTCATTAGTGTAAATAATGAAGAGACGGATCAGCAGGTTGATGCAGTCTTGTTACTTAGGTTTAACTTAGGTTACTTAGATTTGTACAGTATATCTGTGACAAAAGGAGTAAAAAGCAGTGAACAGAGATCATTGTGGAGGCCCTGGATTTATTGATCTTGACTGAAATCTCTCAAAAATGCTGATTTTGTGTACATGCAGGAGAGTAATGACTTTACTTTGTGAGTGAAAAAAGTAAAAACAGCATTATGCTAGCATAAACAGTCTGCATATAGTGTTTATATGGAGTACCTCTCCATTTTGAAATTTCAAATTGATTTTTGTTAGTAATTTCTGACTATGCACTACAGACGTAGTTCCATTTTTGATACTGAAATTCATTGAATGCTAGCAGTTTCATATGGAGATAGTGTTTTACCTTAGTTCAGTACATATGATTGTACTGAAATGTTCAAAGATGACTAAACAAATATCAGGAAAGAAGGGCAATCAGGACTTATTTCTATATCAACTAATACATTCAGATTCATTTCTATAAGCTTAACGTTATTCATTTGAGCCGCTCAAAGAGTGCATCATTTTAGCCATTAGTAATGGTACATAGGATGAAGTGCAGATGTTGCTTACCCTTTTTACGTGAAAATGTTTGCACAAGGCTGAAATACATGTCTTTAAAAACAAAAGAACTGGGTTTGAAAATGACTCACGTTGTAACTGTGCAATAAATTTCTTATTTATAATAAATACACTGCAAATGTTTTTTTTGATCTTCTTCTTTTTCTTTTGCCTGCTACAGTTAGGGGTCGCCACAGCGGATCATCTTGTTCCATATCTTCCTGTCCTCCACATCTTGCTCTGTCACACCCATCACCTGCATGTCTTCTCTCACCACATCCATAAACCTTCTCTTAGGCCTTCCTCTTTTCCTGTTGTCTGGCAGCTCTATCCTTAGCATCCTTCTCCCAATATACCCAGCACCTCTCCTCTGCACATGTTCAAACCAACACAATCTCGCCTCTCTGACTGTCTCCCAACCATCCAACCTGAGCTGATCCTCTAATGTACTCATTTCTAATCCTGTCCATCCTAGTCACACCCAATGCAAATCTTAACATATTTAACTCTGCTACCTCCTGTCTTTTCATTAGTGCCACCATCTGCAACCCATATAACATAGTTGGTCTCACTACCATCTTGTAGACCTTTCCTTTCCCTCTTGCTGGTAACTGTCTGTCACAAATCACTCCTGACACTCTTCTCCACTCACTCCACCCTCTACTCCATTTTCCCTGGACCATTCCTTACAAGATTGTCTTGGATTTTAGCTTTCCTGTCTTTGCTAACATGAAGAGGTCTTTGTAGTTCATTGATTTTTATTGAATGATTTAACTGATCTTATAATTGGTGTCATGGTTGAAGTATTAAATTCTCAGAACAGTTTTGTGGAGCCATTCAAATTAATTAGAGAATCTAAACTGGCTTAGAAGGAGTGTGGGTGTTTATATGTAATGCCCTGCAAAATGCTGGTGATACCAGGATAAAAACCAGCTCCAGTGGATAAGTCAGTTATAAAATCCATACATGTTGTGAATGATTAGGGAATGCCACTGAGCCCCAGACTTTAAATACAGTGTACATTCATAGCCAGAGGCTCAAACTAAACTCAATTTTATTATTCACAAATACCTTTTTCAGGTTCTTTCTTCAAAAAAGTACTCACATGCACAATTCATATATTAATTTTCCTCTGCTCTCCTCCAGGCAAGTCTTGTCCTCCACCTCCAACTCCAGCTCACCCAGATGAGTTTGAATGGCTTCTTTTATGCCTGGCTTGGGAGTACTTCTGGTGCTGCATGATTACACTCTGGAAGCACTACCAGGTCAGGCAGAACCACCTTAAAATTTGTGAGTCCTCTCCCCACAGCTTTCTCTAGTGGCTCCCACGTACCCTGACAGGGATACCCATCAGGACTACAATTCCTAAGGTGCCCTATGGGTGTACAAATGGGAGCTCTACCCGAGGGATGCTACCATCTGATGTACTATGGGATTACACGGTCCCAAGAGACAGTCCTTCCCTGTCCTTCTATAATATCCTCCCAGCCAGGAAAGTCATCTGCAACTACCCAGGACTGGACGCCTGACTATCCATAATCTTATGGCCTCCCTTCTGGGTAAGGAACCACCCTCCTTCCTGGTTGGGTTGCCAGTTTGTCCACCTTGGCACCTACAATGTATATTACGATAGCAATTGAAGCATACTATTGTTGTTCAAAAATGCAACCATTAATAATAAACTTAATGTGAAATTGAAATTCCCAGTAGCAACTGCCATAGTTATTAAGCCTTCCCTGGTTTCATGTTTCAATATTCTCTGCTGGGCATTTTGGCATCAAAGACATTTTTTCTGCAGGTGCATGTCATGCAAATCCTTTGAATAAGGGAGACCTGGTGACTCAGTATTGGAGTAAAGCAGAGCAGTTCTGGAAAACACACCACACTATTACAATACAAGAGGATTTAATCTCAGTGTAAAGGCTGAAACTGAAAAGCTGCATTATATGTTACATGCAAGTATGGCAGGCAGCATGAGAAAAAGTGAGATTTCTATTACAATTATAGTATAGCTCACAAGACTTAAAAAGCATAACTATAAAAAACATAAATATTCATTATATGTGAAGGTGTGTGCTGTGAAATTGCATCTTCATAAATGCCCATCAATCATACAGTATGTACAGGATTTTACAAAATTAAAGATGCAGCATTTTCAAATTTAAAAGCGTGGCCTAAATGAGCCAGATTTTCACAGCTGACATGAAGGTCATGACATATTTTGGAGTATAAACTATTTTTAAATTTTTATTTTTTTAATTGCTGCATGATTATGGTTGCCTAATTTGGCTTGAGAACCTAATTTTCACAGGGGTGACATATCTGTGAAAACTAGTGGTCTGTAGTGGTTGCATGATGAGTTATTAAGAATTTAATGATAATATATTTACTCTGCAGTTCAAGTTAAAATCGGTATAATAATTGAAGTTATATTTATATTTAAAAGGGTGATTACATTAGTATTTCCTTACTGTACTGTATCTCATGTTGTACAGTGAACATTAATCACAAGGAGCTTTATAATGTGAATATATTTAAAGGAAAGCAACACACAAGATTAAGATTATCAGTTACTGTAATAAAATAACTGATATGTCATTACACTACATTATATTAATTACCTAATGCTGTGATTTCAAAGTTCTGATTCCTGTCGTACCTTCCCTAGGTATAGCTATGGTATAGGTAGTTGTGATTTTTTTTTTCTTACATTGTCTACAGACTTGCATTCTGGCACAGAGATGGGTACAAGTGCAAAAGCAGACACATGTCACTCTGAAATTGGTTAAATTGCATTCATATATGCCTAAAAATACATACCTGTATAAATCTGTTCAAACTTAAAATAAAAAAATTGTGATTCTGTCACAATGCTTTCTATATATACAGTATATAAGTAACAAGCCTAAAGTATACAGTGCATCCGGAAAGTATTCACAGCGCATCACTTTTTCCACATTTTGTTGTTACAGCCTTATTCCAAAATGGATTAAATTCATTTTTTTCCTCAGAATTCTGCACACAACACCCCATAATGACAACGTGAAAAAAGTTTACTTGAACATCCAGAGATGTTCAATCGGATTCAAGTCTGGGCTCTGGCTGGGCCACTCAAGGACATTCACAGAGTTGTCCTGAAGCCACTCCTTTGATATCTTGGCTGTGTGCTTAGGATCATTGTCCTGCTAAAAGATGAACCATCGACCCAGTCTGAGGTCAAGAGCGCTCTGGAGCAGGTTTTCATCCAGGATGTCTCTGTACATTGCTGCAGTCATCTAGTCTCCCAGTTCCTGCCGCTGAAAAACATCCCCACAGCATGGTGCCAGGTTTTCTCCAAACGTGACGCCTGGCATTCACACCAAAGAGTTCAATCTTTGTCTCATCAGAGCAGAGAATTTTCTTTCTCATGGTCTGAGAGTCCTTCAGGTGCCTTTTGGCAAACTCCAGGCGGGCTGCCATGTGCCTTTTACTAAGGAGTGGCTTCCGTCTGGCCACTCTACCATACAGGCCTGATTGGTGTATTGCTGCAGAGATGGTTGTCCTTCTGGAAGGTTCTCCTCTCTCCACAGAGGACCTCTGGAGCTCTGACAGAGTGACCATTGGGCTCTTGGTCACCTCCCTGACTAAGGCCCTTCTTCCCCGATCGCTCAGTTTAGAAGGCTGGCCAGCTCTAGGAAGAGTCCTGGTGGTTTCGAACTTCCACTTACAGATGATGGAGGCCACTGTGCTCATTGGGACCTTCAAAGCAGCAGAAATTTTTCTGTAACCTTCCCCAGATTTGTGCCTCGAGACAATCCTGTCTTGGAGGTCTACGGACAATTCCTTTGACTTCATGCTTGGTGAACTGTCAACTGTGGGACCTTTTATAGATAGGTGTGTACTTTTCCAAATCTTGTCCAATCAACTGACTTTACCACAGGTGGACTCCAATTAAGCTGCAGAAACATCTCAAGGATGATCGAGGAAACAGGATGCACCTGAGCTCAATTTCAAGCTTCACGGCAAAGGCTGTGAATACTTATGTACATGTGCTTTCTCGATTTTTTTATTTTTAATAAATTTGTAAAAACCTCAAGTAAACTTTTTTCACATTGTCATTATGGAGTGTTGTGTGTAGAATTCTGAGGAAAAAAATGAATTCAATCCATTTTGGAATAAGGCTGTAACATAACAAAATGTGCAAAAAGTGATGCGCTGTGAATATTTTCCGGATGCACTGTACGTACAGAAAGGAAAGTTATAAGACTTAGATTTTCATGAAATGATAAAAACTGCTATGTATCCAAATAGTGACATGAGGGCCATTTTTCAATTTTGTGAAAGTTTCTTAAATAGTCACAGAAGTAAGTGTATTTGTAAATTTTAATTATGAATTATTGAAAATTGCTTATGAAGAAGATTAGAAAGAAGTGCAGCATGATGTCACAGTGGTTAGCATTGCTCAATTAAAGCTCAAGGAGTTGGGGCTGAAATCATAGTATGGTCAATGTCTATATGGAGTTTGCACATTCTCTCTGTGTCTCCATGGGATTTCCTCTGGATAGTCCGGTTTTCTTCTCAGTATCCAAACACATGCTGGTTAGATTAATTGGTGATTCTAAACTGAGCCCACACCAGTGAGTGTAGCAGTGTTATGACTGGCACCCCATCCAGAGTGGGTACCAACTTTGTGGACAGTACTGTCAGGATAGCCTCCAATACCCATGACCCTGAACTGGATTATGGGGGAATGATAATGGGTCAATGGTCAAATAAGAACTGCACCATTTGCTTTTGGTTCAAATTGAAGAGTTAACTTGTCCTTTAATATTTTAAGAACTTCACAGATGAATTTAGTAGGAATAAATGCATACCATATATATTTAAGGAAATGAGTACCCACACTGTTGTGGCAATTCAGCAACAGCTGCATGGCTGTCTTTCTTGAGGGTTTAAACTGACAGGGGTCCATATAAGGGATACTTCAATTCAATTCAATGTATATTTGTATAGTGTTCTTCACTGGGTAAAAGTGCAAAGTGATGTAACAACTTCTCATGTAAAATGTGAAAGTGTAAATTATAAATTTTACAAAATACTAAATACAGAATTAATATGCATAAAGGCACAGAATTGTTAAAATACAAGTGGTTAAGAAGTAAATGAAAAGCTATAATCTCAAGAGGTCTTAGAATACCCTGGAAGTAATCGCTCTGAGGGCACTGTTTCAGAAGAAAGGGAGTAGAGGGGGTTCAAATGGCCAGAAGAGCCCCTTTCTCCCCCATGCCATTAGATAAGAGTATGGGAGTCTAACATATAGAAGTTGTTGGGTGGAAGAGGTAATAACAGGTGCAGCAATGGATCCTCATCTTTTAAAGTATGTACTGGGGTTCACAGCTGCTTAATAAGGCAGCCAGAGCAAGTTCTAGTAAGAATGGTCAGAGTTGTCCATAGAGCATTCTTGACCCCGAAAGTGGTGATAACAAATGCCCCAGTAGTAATCTCTGGTTAGGGTTTGAAAGTTGTTCCTTTCCAGCTGCTCACTGAGTTTGGAGTTGGTAGGTGAGTTTGGGCAAAAGCTTGACTAGGTGTAAGAGCCAATCTTAGAAAGTAAAGCTAATGTTAAATTCACTTAAATGTTTGCTTAATTTCAATAGAATATCAGTATCTCATAGTTACTTAGACTGTAGTATAGTCTTTTATCCCCTGCAAGTTAACACAAAGTAGAACTTTCTTAGCTATATCTGTATAACAGAATGATGATTAAGCCAGTTAGGAAATAGTTTCACTGCTTGCACGGTCAGTTTAGATATTGGCATACAGTTTTCTGATCATTCTGCACATAATATGACTGTATGACTAAATTTAGAGAGAAGTGAAACAAGATTTTTCCCTGTTTTTGTGTGAACTGTTTTGCTTTGAATTTTGCTAAAACTTTCAAAACAAAGATAATTAGTCTGTGGAATTATTTGAAAATGAATCACGCTATTGCCAGAACTGTCCTATGAAGCAAACTAAAAGCAGCAGAACTTTGGTAATTTTGGACAGACACAGCTACACTAGGAGAGAGGTGATTTGGCCAAAGCAGAGAGAGACTAAAAGAAAGACAAAGCTGGAGAGGTAAATGGGAGAACTTGCATTGTTTCTGAAGCATACTTTGTGCTTAACAGCAAATGGTTTGAGCTCCCCCTAAGACTTTCCTTCTGCAACTAATTTGCTTCTTCACCTCCTATGTGTGAAAAACCAGTGGAGCTAAGGCCCCAGCTTTGTTCTAGCATTTGCACAGACACCATTCGGAGCTAATTTTGTGTCCTAGTGTTTAGTTCTTTGGTTCTTGTGCTTTCACCAGCTTGTGCTTGTTTTTAAATTCTGCTTGTCTTGTGCTTTTTTGAAACTTTTCCTGATTTTTATGGCTTTTCTCTGAGCCGTCTGCCGTTTTTTCCAACTATTCATGCTAATAACATGCTAATAAATAAAAATTGTTTTAGTTATTACCTAATGCCTCTATTGAAAATCCATAGATCTATTGAAAATCAGTAGACTGATTGGGAGAGCATGGTGGGTCATGCGGTTGCTGGAAAAGTGCTGGAAAAGTGTGTGTGGCACTCCCGATATCTATGCAAAAGGACAAAGGTCCAAGTCTTCAGAGTCCTGTCTTGCAATATGGTTGTGAGACATGGATGCTTTCCAGTGACCTGAGACAAAGACTGGACTCCTTCAGTACTGTGTCTCTTCAGAGAATCCTTGGGTACTGCTGGTTTGACTTTGTGTCAAATAAGTGGTTGCTCATGGAGTCCCAAATGAGGCATATTACATGCATTGTGAGGGAGCGTCAGTTATAGCACTACGGCCATGTGGCGCGATTCCCCAAGTGTGATCCGGCTCACAAGATCCTTATTGTTGAGGACCCGAGTGGCTGGACCAAGCCAAGGGGATGCCCACGTAACACCTGGCTGAGGGTAATTTCTGGAGGGAGAGACTGGACTAGGTATCTGCCTGGGGGGTTGCCAACCAGGATCCCAAGCTGTTTTGTCATGTGGTGGGTGCAGCAAATCGCTGTACCAGTGCATGCTCCCCAACCTGACCTGACCTGACCTCTATTGAAAATCATTCCAATCAGCACACCAACCAAGTTGGCACCAACAGCTATGCTTTTAAGTCCAAAGTTTACCTTATAGTACAACTAGTCAAGATGATTATTGAATCAACATTTTTGCCTGATTTCATCTGTAGCTTGAGGTCTGTGGTGGATGTTAAAACCTTAAGGAAGAACGAGGACTATCTTGTCTTATCATACCTTATTTTATTGTATCATTCCATATATATTTCTGTTTTTGTTTTTTGTCTTATTTCTCATGCTTAAGTTTTAATATCCACATATTTTTTTAATCCTTTATATTCAGTATTAAAATTGTGGGAAAGCCCAAGATATCCAGATAGTATTCAGGATACTGGATAAAGAAGGTTCTGAAAATTGATAGATGCATGGATGGATAACACAATTGAGTAGGCCTTAGTCAAGTCCAAAACATAATTTTCAACAAATAGAAAAGGATGAATGTATTTAACATTATATGCTGGCAAATCAGTCATTATTTTACTTTATAGTATTTGAAAAAAACGGAAACCTCTAATTTAAAATTTATATAAATTTGTCATGTTCACCATGCTTAGAATTGTATTTATTTGTATTTAAGACAATAGTATTTATGCCTTGCAGTAAGGAGACCTTGATTTGTCCTCCCTGCATGACCACCGCAACCCCCCACCCCCCAGCCCCCAATGTCTACAGGGGGTTCCTCCAGATTCCTCCCACAGTCCAAAGACATGCAAGTTAGGTGGATTGGTGATACTAAATGGGCCCTAGTGTGTGTATGTGTGGGTGTGTGTGTTTGTTTGTGTGTTCATCCTGCATGCCCTGTCCAGGGTTTGTTCCTGCCTTGCTCCCAATACTAGCTGGCATATGCTCCTGCACCAACCCATGACTCTGTTCAGAACAAAGCAGGTTAGAAATTGACTGACTGACAATAGTATTTAATGGATTTCCCAAAAAGTACAATACACTCTGGGAACAAACCACATGGCATTTTCATTTTCTCAGATAGTTTTATATTCCCCATAGCACAGTGATTTTGCAGGCAGATCATTACATTGCAGAGTGTTTATAAAGATCTTTAAAGTGTCTTCTATCTTTAATTATATTTCAGCTGTCAGTTGCCAATTTGTAGGAGATTAAATAATGGTGCAATACAGTATAGAATGTAATGCAAATTATATTTTTAGATATTTTCTATTGTATTGTTTCTTGTATTATCCATCCATCCATTATCCAACCCTCTATATCCTAACTACAGGGTCACGGGGGTCGTTCCTTGTATTATCTTTATGCAAATTTCAGAGTTTGGCTTTCTCAACCCCTTCCTCCTGTGTGTATGAGTGGCAAAATGCCTGAAGGCTAGTGGGAGAACAACAGCCATGAAAATGACAGTCAGTCATCAGTCTCCCTTCTGCAGGCACTCTGTGTCTATATATGGAAAATGACATACACACCACAAATTTGAGTCTATGCCAGCCCTGGTGCATGAAAACATTCATTATTTGCATGATTTTGCTGTGAGTGACACAGTGCCATAGTGGTTGTGTCACTGTGATGTAAATGTGCTCAAGTACACTTTGTGATCCGCAGGCATCCTTTCAAGATTTGATTACTGCTTTGCACTACTGCCTGGGAAGGCTTTAACTTCCAAAAAATAGAAAATGGATGGGTGGATGATTTTAAAGTAGCAATAGCAGTATTCTTAGGTGTGCACATTTTACTTTCATAGTGTACATTTATAATAATATAAATGATCTTATGTGAGAGTGAAATCTGGTATGTTTCATATAGAAGTGCCCAACTCTGGTCCTGAATGGCTGCTCTTTATTCTTGCATTTACATTGGACTTGACTGAGACCACTACCTGCCTGCCTGATTGCTGCTGTTAGCTCTTTTAAGTTTTCACTCCACAAAACTTTAACGGAGCACAAAAAAATGAAAATGCCACTGCTAGAATCCTGTAGTAACACAATAAAAAAAATCAACTAGGTCATCTACAATGGCTTCCTGCCCTATATCAAAAGGTCTTCATATACAGTATCAAGTGCATAATACCATTTATCACTGCTTTCTATTGTTTAAA
Organism: Erpetoichthys calabaricus; assembly: GCF_900747795.2. Classification (NCBI taxonomy): domain Eukaryota; kingdom Metazoa; phylum Chordata; class Cladistia; order Polypteriformes; family Polypteridae; genus Erpetoichthys; species Erpetoichthys calabaricus. The sequence goes on along the minus strand of NC_041401.2, from coordinate 148,493,898 downwards.
CTATTTTAATTTACCACTTTTTCAGATGTTTGTAAGGATACAATGAACCCTGCAACCCATTAATAACAGAGACAGTGGAAACAACCACAATTCTAACACGAGAGAAGAGGCAAAAGAGGCACAAAATGGATAAAATTTCAGCTCAAGAAAAAAACATTCAATCACCAACATTCTTGTTGTAAATGGAAAGCTTTTTGAAGGTAAAATTGACTAGCTTGATTCCATGGAGTGAGACACATTACTAAAGTAAATCTATCGATGGAAGGTTGTATTTCTTTTGTTAATAATTGCTCTGAGATAGTAGAATGCAAAACATGCACAGCAGACAAAATAAGATGGAGAAATGTGACAACCCGGGTTAGCGGCAGCTGCCATCACCTCCTTTTAACACATGGGCCCTTAACAGTCATATCTGAGGATGAGCCAGGCAGTGAAGAAAAAAAACAAGCAAGAGGAAGATGTACATGTGCAAAAGTGCCTTTATTCACAAAACTATTCCAACAGTGTTCAGAAAATCCAATAAAGTGCAGTGCCGCCTTTTTACCATAATTACTTAAACAAATATTCCAATAAAAAAAAGTGCAAAATTGGAGGTTAAAATTAGTCAATGGATAGCATTAAACAATACATAAGTAAAACGAGGTTAAAATCTTTGGCAGAAGTAGTCATTTAAAACTAGCACAAGCCACGATGCTTCCAGTCTAAAATCTCTGTATCCTCTCCATCTCCTCTGCTTACCCTTTGGAAGCTCTGCTGCATGAATAGATATCCACAAACAGTCACAGTCATTCATTAATTCTGGCTTGGGCTCCTGCCTGTACCCTCTGCTTTCAGCCAAGAACGCTGCACAGCCTTCAGCTGACAGTCTATTCAGAGCAGTGGTTGTTTCTGCTCCTTGTATGCTCAGCAGGAGCCACCTTGGCCTGTGAGTACCATCTGCTCATTGATTCTTTGAGGCCAATTCCTAACTCCCTACCTCCTCTTCCTTTCCTTTCCTTCAACTCCTTAAACTCTCTCTTTCTCCATTCCTGTCTTTGTCCATCATTCCAGCTTTTCTTTGCACCTCTGTGAGCATGGCGCCCTAATTACAACCCATGGAGAAACAATAGAAAACTGGAACCAACCATGCACTGCAGTACAAGCACAATCAGCCCCAGCCTCCCTATTTAACATCTCATAGGATGCATGCCATGGACCCTTGGCCTCACTGTTTTTATTTAAAAACTTACACTGCCACGGACCTCTAGCACAACTCACCTCAACAAAATAGTGGAATTAGTTAGCAATATGTTAATATCAAGGACCACGTAAGGAGTAGATCCACACTTTGCCTTCACAACAGCTTAAGCCCTTCTTGAAAAATAGTGTCTTCATTCTTCACAAAGAAAATCCTTCAGTTCTTTGAGATGTCGATGAGCTAGAAATCTACTTTGCATTCTTTTTTCCAGAATTTGCCATAATGTTTCAATGATATTTAGACTTAATGATTGGGGAAACAATGTAAGGCATTTGTGTTCACAGTGGTGGTCATGAAACCACTCTTGAATTATTATGTATGAGGGCATTATTATCCTGGAATAAGGGAACATCATGAAGAAGCAGTGTTTCAATGACGTGGTGCATCTGGTCTTGTAAAATGCCCTCATATTTCTTGTCCATATACTGATTTTATTTTTAGAGTATGAAATAATTAGGAAACGTTTAATTATATATATATCAAAATGAAAAGCTATTCTTAAATGGACCACCCTAGAAAGCATGAAACAGGTACAAAGATTTTGTGGATTTGACAGTTATAATCAACAATTTATTAAAAACCTTAGTTCAGTTATTTCTCCTATTATGTTACTAACCAGAAAAATTAACTATATTTTTCTTTGGACTCCTGACTCCCATAAAGCAATTTAGCACCTCAAAATACTGTTCAACTCAACTCCTGTTTTACAACATCACAATCCTCTACAATTTATCATGGAAGAAGATGCATTAGTATAGGTGCAATTTTGTCCCAAAAATATTCCTGACATATATTCGATTCATTCATGCACCTTTTGTTCAAAAATGAATTTCTGTTGAACAGAATCATGATGAAGGTGATACAGATCTGTTAGCTACCAAATTAGCACTAGAAGAGCAGAGAGGTTGGCTAGAAGCAACTAAATTTCATGAGATCTACCTATCATAATAACTCAGCTTAGCTAAAAAAGCTAGATGATTAATCATTTTTAGTCATTTTGACTTTATCATTTCTTATCGCCTTGGAGATAAGAATGGAAAAGCTGATGCTCTATCTCAGTTTCATGAAACAAATAAAACCATATCTGCTGTTGAAGCAATTCTTCCATGCAAAAAAATTTTAGGCACTATTTTGACAAAATTTACAAATGAATTTGATTTGCTGTTCTAAAATGTTTGGTCATTCTGGAGTCACTCAAACCTTGGTAATAGTAAGATTATATTTTTGGTAGAATAATCTACACATAAACTCAAGATTATGTTGAAACTTCTGAAATTTATTACAGATTTATATCTAATCAAGCATTTCTAATGGGGTTGCTTCATCTGTCTTTTACCATCCATGTGCAGCTATTTCTATGAATTTTATCAAAGATCTCCCCTTTTATAAATGGTTCACAACATTTTTAGAAGTAGTTAATTGGTTTATTCCCTTAAAAAATTTCCATCCACCTGAGAACTGATATTTTTCTAAAGAAAACCAGTTTGTTTGCATGTCTTCTAGTGTTCATTATTTTGGATCGTGGACCTCAATTTATCTCTAGGTTTTGGATAGCCCACTAATTTAACTTCTGGGTACAATCAGGAGGCTAATGGAGAAATAGAAAAAGTGAATGGACAACTAGAATAAGTAAATTGTGACCTAGAGAAACATTGTTTCCACATATACTTTAAGAGTTAATATAACCTTGTCGATTTTACTGCATAGTTGGTCTCTGTCTGATATTCATCTATAGGAGTCGTGAGCATTCTGATTGGTGTTGTATTATTTTCTATACACAGTAACAACCACAGGGGTTTTTGCAGCAGATCCATAGCAGTCTGATTTGTAGACTAGAATATACTGTTGTGCCCTTCTAAGAGTGTACCATTTTTGAATCAGACACCAAGAGACTGTAGAAATCAACATCATACTATGAGAAAATAATTGAGCTAAAAAAAAAACTTCTCATTGACTTTAGGAGAAATGTTGATTTATTCAGGTAGAGATGGTCAATGATTGTAGTTACAGTACTTGGCAAGCGTACTAGACAGTAGTTTATACTTTAACAAGAAGTCTTAATATACAGTTAGGTCCCTAAATATTTGGACAGAGACAACTTTTTTCTAATTTTGGTTCTGTACATTACCACAATAAATTTTAAATGAAACAACTCAGATGCAGTTGAAGTGCAGACTTTCAGCTTTAATTCAGTGGGGTGAACAAAATGATTACTTAAAAATGTGAGGCAACTAAAGCATTTTTTTAACACAATCCCTTCATTTCAGGGGCTCAAAAGTAATCAGACAAATTAAATAACTGGAAATAAAATGTTCATTTCTAATACTTGGTTGAAAACCCTTTGCTGGCAATGACAGCCTGAAGTCTTGAACTCATGGACATCACCTGATGCTGGGTTTCCTCCTTTTTAATGCTCTGCCAGGCCTTTACTGCAGTGGCTTTTTGTTGCTGTTTGTTTGTGGGCCTTTCTGTCCGAAGTTTAGTCTTCAACAAGTGAAATGCATGCTCAATTGGGTTAAGACCAGGCGACTGACTTGGCCATTCAAGAATTTTCCACTTCTTTGCTTTAATAAACTCCTGGGTTGCTTTGGCTGTATGTTTTGGGTCTTTGTCCATCTGTATCATGAAACGCCGCCCAATCAATTTGACTGCATTTAGCTGGATTTGAGCAGACAGTATGTCTCTGAGCACCTCAGAATTCATTCGGCTGCTTCTGTCCTGTGTCACATCATCAATAAACACTAGTGTCCCAGTGCCACTGGCAGCCATTCACGCCCAAGCCATCACACTGCCTCCACGGTGTTTTACAGATGATGTGGTATGCTTTGGATAATGAGCTGTTCCACGCCTTCTCCATACTTTTTTCTTGCCATCATTCTGGTAGAGGTTGATCTTGGTTTCATCTGTCCAAAGAATGTTTTTCCAGAACTGTGCTGGCTTTTTTAGATGTTCTTTAGCAAAGTCCAATCTTAAGCCTTTCTATTCTTGAGGCTTATGAGTGGCTTGCACCTTGCAGTGCACCCTCTGTATTTACTTTCATGCAGTCTTCTCTTTATGGTAGACTTGGATATCGATACCACCTACCCCCTGGAGAGTGTTGTTCACTTGGTTGGCTGTTATGAAGGGGTTTCTGTTCACCATGGAAATGATTCTGCGATCATCCACCACTGTTGTCTTCCGTGGATGTCCAGGTCTATTTGCGTTGCTGAGTTCACCAGTGCTTGCTTTCTTTCTCAGGATGTACCAAACTGTAGATTTTGCCACTCGTAATATTGTAGCAATTTCTCGGATGGGTTTTTTCTGTTTTTGCAGCTTAAGGATGGCTTCTTTCACCTGCATGGAGAGCTCCTTTGACCACATGTTGTCTGTTCACAGCAAAATCTTCCACATGCAAGCACCACACTTCAAATCAGCTCCAGGCCTTTTATCTGTTTAATTAATAATGACATAACAACGGACTTGCCCACACCTGCCCATGAAATAGCCTTTGAGTCAATTGTCCAATTACTTTTGAGCCCCTGAAATGAAGGGATTGTGTTAAAAAAATGCTTTAGTTGCCTCACATTTTTATGCAATCGTTTTGTTCACCCCACCAAATTACAGCTGAAAGTCTGCACTTCAACTGCATCTGAGTTGTTTCATTTAGAAAGTGTCAAAAATGTAGTGCATTGTCTGTTAAGATACTATGAAGCACTTCTGTGTTATCAAAAATTCTTAAGAATTCTCACTCATGTCACAAAGAAAATACACTGACCTTCTCATTCCTCATTTGGTATTGTAAAGTTTCTTTGCAGGCTACAAACTGGAAAAGAATCAACTTTCTGTGGACAGCAGTGCTCGAGACTTCAAGGATTCTGTGGGTTAAGGGGAAAAAGTTAAATATAGAACACCAATGCATACAGTCTCAATAAATACACCAGTTTCTGCTGTGTGGAAAGTGACACATGACCCCAAACTTCTGTTTAAATTGATCATAGAAACATTAGATTTTTTTTTCCAACTGTTGTAGTGCCTACAGTACTCTTAGCATATTCTTAAGGAATGAATTGTTGTTTAGTTTTGATGTGTCTTCTGGATGTTTATTACATACTAATTCATGGAGGAAGTGTAAGCTGTGCTATCTATCTATCTATCTATCTATCTATCTATCTATCTATCTATCTATCTATCTATCTATCTATCTATCTATCTATCTATCTATCTATCTATCTATCTATCTATCTATCTATCTATCTATCTATCTATCTATCTATCTATCTATCTATCTATCTAACAACAGGCCTAAAATAAAGGTTTATTATAGAATGAGCATATGAGATGAAAAAACAAAGACAGTTCACTAAAGTAACAAAAAGGAAACAAAAATATAATGATACCTCTCTGGGCTTATCTAATTTGGTCCAAGCCCTTATAAAGTGCCCCTTAATATACACTGCCCTTTATCCACGTTTTGTTCACCTCTGATTTCTCTTTTCTTTTTCTGCTCTGATTTCTCTCCATACTTATGTGCCGACTCATGTTTTGCCTTCCATACTTTAAGGGTGAGCTATTAGGTGGATTGATGATTCTAAATTGTTTTGTGAAAGTTTTTCCCTTTGACCTCTAGGTTTAATGGGGTTATCATCACTGCTAAAGATTCTGACTTGCAAATGGCTGATACAGAAAAACCCATGAAATGGCAGATGATTTAACAAACAACAGTAAGTATTTGAAAACATCAAACAAACACAGGCTGAATTTGTGCTGGTGGGTTACAGATGTAACAGAAAAGAAAAACTGACTTTGACTGTGCAATTACATTGCAAATTAAACTAATTCTATTAGCTATGTTAAGATTTTCCTATTATTCTGCATGCCTGAAAATGTTTCTGAGAGGCCTAAAATGACGTGGCCCTGCCTAATACTGAATAACCTCATACAGCTGAAATTCAAAAGCCTAGCCACAGGAATTTGGCCCATGGAAACATGTGGGAGGAAAGTCTTGATGTCCAGCCAGAATTAGGGTAGAAAAATGATTATGTACAGTATGAAGATTTGATGTGGGCAATTTTTTATAAATTACTGCTTTAATGTTTGCATATAATTTATCTGAACTTGTGATGTATACATGCTTCTCCCTAGTTGTTCGTTTTGAGCCTATAAGTTATCATAATAAATCAGCTTATTGTTGGTGTACAGACTGGAGGAAATCTTAAATACAGTAGCTCAGCATGGGAAGATGAGGGCTTGTTATTTTAATTTTCTTCTTCTTAACAAAGATAAATAGAGCTAAAAGAAGAGCCATGGTAAACTATATTCTGAGGGTGTGTTTGAAAATTTTTCTAGTATTTTCAGCAATGGCATCTAATTTTTTAAAACTTTTTAAAACAATGTCACCGAATCTTTTGATAATTTGTATGGACAGAATTTCTAGGCAAAGCCAAGGAGTAGAGGGTGTCTGTTTTGGTGACCTTAGGATCACATCTCTTCATTTTGGGAGTGGTCCTGCTGGATTCGTCAGGTTGTGACCTTAGATACACAGTGGGGTGGTTTGGAGCCATGGGTGAAGAGGCCAGAATGAGGATCAGCACCTCCAAGTCTGAGGTCATGATTCTCAGGTGCAAAAAAAGGTAGAATGCCCTCTTCAGGTTGGTGATAAGGTGCTGCCTCAAATGGAGGAGTTTCTGTATGTTGCAGTCTTGTTCATGAGTGAGGGAAGTAGGGAGCAGGAGATCCACAGGCAGATTGGAGCAGCTGCAGCTGAGGTGAAGAGAAAGTTGAGCCAAAGGCAAGGCTCTTGATTTACCAGTCAATCCATGTTCCTATCTCACCTATGGATGCAAGCAGCAGAAATGAGTTTTATTTGCAGGATGTCTGGGCTAAGCCTTTGAAATAGAGTGTGGAGCACAGCCATTTGGGAGGTGCTTAAAGTAGAGTGACTGGTTCTCTGCATTGAAATGAGCCATTTGAAGTGGTTCAGACATTTGATTAGAATGCCTCCTGGATGCCTTGCTGGTGAGGTGTTTCAGGCATGTTCAATTAGGAGGATACCTTGGGATAGAACCAGGACACACTAGAGAGATTATAACTCTCGGCTTGCCTGAGAACACCTTATTATCACCCTGGACGAGTTGGAAGAGGTGGCGGGGGCTGTTCTATGTATCTTTGCTTAGATTACTGCTCCCATAACCTGGACCCAGATAAGCAAAAGAAAGTGGTTGGATGGAGAGATGGATAAATAAATCTATGCAGGCAGGTTGCTACTCTATTATTATTATTATTATTATTGTTATTGTTAGTATATAAAACAACCTCATCAAACATGTTTAATCCAATGGGGCCTATACTGACAGCAGTGTTCAAGGCACCAAAAAAAAAAACTGAACAGGGAGTTAGTCCATTGCAGAACTCCTTTAGATACACATCCACACTAACACTGACATGGGACAGTTTTAAAATTGCCAGTCAACCTAATATAGAAATCCTTCAGAATGCAGGAGGAAAATGGAGAATGGCCAGACTCTAAACTAACAGTGATTTGAAGCATGATAATGATGATGATGATGATTATATGCTGTTTTTAATGGGATTGTAATCCTTTGCGGAGTATACACCCACATGCCTTCCAACCCAGTACACATACATATTCTATAGGGGATAACAATTTTATGCTACACTCGCAAAACTTTGATCATAATATAGGAAGGTGCAAGATTGTGCAGAACTGCAGAGGGACTTGAATATATTTTAAAATCAGTCCCAAAAGACATTGGTAGCCAGTGTAATGAAGTTAATGACAGTGAGCAAGTTCAGATTTTTTCCCCTTTTTGTTAAGAAGCTTGCTGCTGCATTTTGAACAAGATGCAGCTGATTTATATGTTTTTTGGACGCCATGGTAGGAACATATGAAAATAATCAAGTTTGGTAAAATCAAAAGCAGGTGCTAATTTTTAGCATCATTCAGTAATTTATAAGATTGAATTGGTACTGTGTTTCTTAGGTGGAATGCAATGCCAAGACAAATACCCCCCACCACCTCACACACAGAGGGACAATGTGAACACTTCATGTGCTAGTGAACAAAACTGGAATCAGACACACATTTTTTGAGGTGTCAGGCACTATGCCACACTGCCATTCCACTTTTTAATTTTAAAATGTATAAGATTAAAATGCAATTTGTATTAATGTAAATGCTATTTCATAAGTTTATAGCAAAACATCAAACTTACCAGGAGTTGGCATCTTGTGTTCACCTATTAAATGGTTGACCCTCCAAACAATGCACCCTTCACCAGGGCATATCTGCCACCTTGAGTGTAACAATATTATTAAAACTCTTGTAAGTGCCAAAGGGCAGGCATCTCAGCCGGGATAGAGGATGACTTCTTGTCTGGATGGGAGGCTATAGTGGAAAGATGACAGGAGCTGAGACTTGACCCAGCTGGAATGCCTTACATTCTTCATCCCAGCACAGAGAGAAGGATATTAAATGGTCTGGGTAAACTTGAGTGCTGATCCCATTTGAGACCCCCGCAGGATGGCATGGGACTTGGAGACCTGGAGTACAACCCTTTGGGTGCCGCCACAGGGAGCTGCCGGAAGATGACTATCCTGGTTTCCATCTGGCCCAGAAGTACTCCAGATGACCAAGGCCAGGATACAGGATACAGTCCTGGGTTACCTCACGGGGTCAGAGTCAGGAGGCAGTGGGTGACACTCAACTGGAGGTGGAAGGAGGAAGAAAATCTGTTTGTACTTGAGCATTTGGTTGGTATTTAATTAGAAAAATGTTGGTGACAAATAAAAACCTTTTATTTGAATGTGGAATTGTGTTGGTTAACATTGTGTCTGTGGTTTGTGGTTTGGTGGCGCCCCCTTGTGGTTAAACCCTTTGTGGAATCCTTTGGAGCTCATGCAAGGGTCTATTCTTTTCACTTCCTAGTATGTGTGTATGGGAGCCTGAGGAACCCTAACATATGTTTGTTATATGCTGGAATAGAACAAAAACATGAAATGCACGTTATCTACATCTAGGCTTTACTGATAAACTCAGCAATGTTCAATAAACTAGGGGACTGTTTTCTGGGAAGGTCTTGTGCCCCACAGTCAATATTTACCATATGCCATGTTATTTAAGGCCCAGCCCTAACATCATTTGAATTGCCAAACAACAGCGTGGATTTTACTACAAAACTGAAGGAGGCATGTGTGTGTCTGCAAGTGTGTAGTGTTTACTCAGAATTAATCCTTTGAAGCAAAACCAAATATCTCTTGCAAAACATGACCTGTGGGTGGAGCACAGCAAATAAAGAAGAATACTAACCTAGGACTGAGCTTAATGCTGATTAGAGTATTTGCATAATAATCTCATTCCATTAAAAACATTGCTTATTTTTCTTGACTTACAATTCAGGTTTCACATTTAATAAAACTGTCTTGTCTTTTTAATATTTGCTCAGCCATATAATAGCCAAAGGCATTTCCAAATGTGTTTAGCTTAGTAGTTACATTGTAGTGAAGAGATTAGTGTCTTTAGAGCCCATCTTTGTGTCTTTATTATCTGTGTGGATTTTGCATGTTCTCCCTATATCTTGAAGTTTCCTCAAAACACCTCAAAGACAGGCATTTTACATTATCCATCCAGGGTTAATAGTCCCAGTGTAAGTGAGCCTGAGTTGTAATGGATTGGAATCTATTTCAGCGTGTTTCCTGCCTTGCAACCAAATTGGTTATGGCAACCTTCCAATATGTTCTGATTGTGGGTGGACAGATTTTCTCAGCGTTAGTTATAGTATTTGGGTCATCTTTTGGGTGTCATCATGGGTCATCATCATTTGTGTGCAGAGGGTACAGACCTATAAATACCTGGGAGTGCAGCTGGATGATAAATTAGACTGGACTGCCAATACTGATTCTCTGTGCAAGAGAGGACAGAGCCAGCTATACTTCCTTAGAAGACTGGCGTCCTTCAACATCTGCAATAAGATGCTGCAGATGTTTTATCAAACGGTTGTGGCGAGTGCCCTCTTCTACGTGGTGGTGTGCTGGGGAGGCAGCATAAAGAAGAGAGACGCCTCACGCCTGGACAAACTGGTGAGGAAAGGCTCTATTGTAGGCACGGAGCTGGACAGTTTGACATCCGTGGCAGAGTGACGGGCGCTCAAAAGGCTCCTATCAATTATGGAGAATCCAATGCATCCACTAAACACTGTCATCTCCAGACAGAAGAGCAGCTTCAGCGACAGACTGCTGTCACTGTCCTGCTCCACTGACAGACTGAGGAGATCGTTCCTCCCCCAAACTATGCGACTCTTCAATTCCACCCGGGGGGGGTAAACTTTAACATTATTCAAAGTTATTGTCTGTTATACCTGCATTTTTACTACTCTATAATTTAAGATTCTTTTTGTATCAGTATGCTGCTGCTGGAGTATGTGAATTTCCCCTTAGAATTAATAAAGTATCTATCTATCTATCTATCTATCTATCTATCTATCTATCTATCTATCTATCTATCTATCTATCTATCTATCTATCTATCTATCTATCTATCTATCTATCTATCTATCTATCTATCTATCTATCTATCTATCTATCTATCTATCTATCTATCTATCTATCTAATTACTTTTAGGTTTGAAAGTAAAGCAATCATTTAAAGGTTGTTGCCCATTTCCATAGGAATACATTAGTCCATGTTGTGGCGGATGGCCCTTACCGACCAGGGGAAAGAGCTTTTTCAGGACATTTTCTCTCTCGGACTGATAAAGGGCAGCCCCCTTGGCTTGCAGTGGTGCCATGGGTTTGGTGCATGGAATACCCCCCCCCCTCCTTTAACCGCCACCTTATCGTGGTGGGGGGTTTGCGTGTCCCAATGATCCTACGAGCTCTGTTGTCCGGGGCTTTATGCCCCTGGTAGGGCCACCCAAGGCAAACTGGTCCTAGGTGAGGGATGAGACAAAGAGTGGTTAAACAAAACCTCCTATGATGAAAAACAATTTTGGACGGCGTTTTCCCTTGCCCGCACGCGGGTCACCGGGGCCCCACTCTGGAGCCAGGCCTGGAGGTGGGGCTCGATGACGAGCGCCTGGTGGCCGGGCCTGCACCCATGGGGCTCGGCCGGGCACAGCCCGAAGAGGCAACGTGGGTCCCCCTTCCCATGGGCTCACCACCTATGGGAGGGGCCAAGGAGGTCGGGTGCAGTGTGAGTTGGGTGGTGGCCGAAAGCGGGGACCTTGGCGGTCCGATCCTCGGCTACAGAAACTGGCTCTTGGGACGTGGAATGTCACCTCTCTGAAGGGGAAGGAGCCTGAGCTAGTGCGCGAAGTTGAGAGGTTCCGGCTAGATATAGTCGGACTCACCTCGACACACAGCTTGGACTCTGAACCAATCTCCTTGAGAGGGGCTGGACTCTGTACCACTCTGGAGTTGCCCCCGGTGAGAGGCGCAGAGCGGGTGTGGGCATACTTATTGCCCCCCGACTTGGAGCCTGTACATTGGGGTTTACCCCGGTGGACGAGAGGGTAGCCTCCCTTCGCCTTCGGGTGGGGGGACGGGTCCTAACTGTTGTTTGTGCGTATGCACCGAACAGCAGTTCAGAGTACCCACCCTTTTTGGAGTCCCTGGAGGGGGTGCTAGAGGGCACACCTTCTGGGGGACTCCCTCGTTCTGCTGGGAGACTTCAATGCTCACGTGGGCAATGACAGTGAGACCTGGAAGGGCATGATTGGGAGGAATGGCCCCCCTGATCTGAACCCGAGCGGTGTTTTGTTATTGGACTTCTGTGCTCGTCACGGATTGTCCATAACGAACACCATGTTCAAGCATAGGGGTGTTCATATGTGCAATTGGCACCAGGACACCCTAGGCCTCAGTTCGATGATCGACTTTGTGGTCGTGTCGTTGGACTTGCGGCCACATGTCTTGGACACTCGGGTGAAGAGAGGGGCGGAGCTGTCAACTGATCACCACCTGGTGGTGAGTTGGCTTCGATGGTGGGGGAGGATGCCGGTCAGGCCTGGTAGGCCCAAACGTGTTGTGAGGGTCTGCTGGGAACGTCTGGCAGAGCCCCCTGTCAGAAGTAGCTTCAACTCCCACCTCCGGCATAACTTCGACCACATCCCGAGGGAGGTGGGGGACATTGAGTCCGAATGGGCCATGTTCCGTGCCTCTATTGTTGAGGCAGCTGACCGGAGCTGTGGCCATAAGGTGGTCGGTGCCTGTCGTGGCGGCAATCCCCGAACCCATTGGTGGACTCCGGCGGTGAAGGATGCCGTCAAGCTGAAGAAGGAGTCCTACAGGACCCTTTTGTCCTGTGGGGACTCTGGAGGCAGCTGATAGGTACCGGCAGGCCAAGCGGAATGCGGCTTTGGTGGTTGCTGAGGCAAAAACTCAGGCGTGGGAGGAGTTTGGGGAGGCCATGGAGAACGACTTTCGGATGGCTTTGAGGAGATTCTGGTCCACCATCCGGCGTCTCAGGAAGGGGAAGCAGTGCAGTGTCAACACTATATATGGTGGGGATGGTGCGTTGCTGACCTCGACTCGGGACGTTGTGGGTCGGTGGGGGGAGTACTTCGAAGACCTCCTCAATCCCATTAACATGCCTTCAATGAGGAAGCAGAGCCTGGGGACTCAGAGGTGGGCTCCCCATCTCTGGGACTGAGGTCACCGAGGTGGTCAAAAAACTCCTTGGTGGCAGGGCCCCCGGGGGTGGATGAGATACGCCCGGAGTTCCTCAAGGCTCTGGATGTTGTAGGACTGTCTTGGTTGACACACCTCTGCAACATCGCATGGACATCAGGGACAGTGCCTCTGGATTGGCAGACCGGGGGTGGTAGTCCCCCTCTTTAAGAAGGGGGATCGGAGGGTGTGTTCCAACTACAGAGGGATCCACACTCCTCAGCCTCCCTGGAAAAGTCTATTCAGGGGTCCTGGAGAGGAGGGTCCGTCGGATAGTCAAGCCTCGGATTCAGGAGGAACAGTGTGGTTTTCGTCCTGGTCGCGGAACAGTGGACCAGCTCTATACCCTTAGCAGGGTCCTGGAGGGTGCATGGGAGTTTGCCCAACCAGTCTACATGTGTTTTGTGGACTTGGAAAAGGCATTCGACCGTGTCCCTCGGGGAATCCTGTGGGGGGTACTCCGAGAGTATGGGGTACCGGCCCCCCTGATAAGGGCTGTTCGGTCCCTGTACGATCTGTGCCAGAGCTTGGTCCGCATTGCCGGCAGTAAGTCAGACCCGTTTCCAGTGAGAGTTGGACTCTGCCAGGGCTGCCCTTTGTCACCGATTCTGTTCATAACTTTTGTGGACAGAATTTCTAGGCGCAGCCAGGGCATTGAGGGGGTCCGGTTTGGTGGGCTCAGGATTGGGTCACTGCTTTTTGCAGATGATGTTGTCCTGTTTGCTTCATCAGGCCGTGATCTTCAGCTCTCTCTGGATTGGTTCGCAGCCGAGTGTGAAGCGGCTGGGATGAGAATCAGCACCTCCAAATCCGAGACCATGGTCCACAGCCGGAAAAGGGTGGAGTGCCCTCTCAGGGTTGGTAGCGAGATCCTGCCCCAAGTGGAGGAGTTCAAGTATCTCAGGGTCTTATTCACGAGTGAGGGAAGAATGGAGCGTGAGATCGACAGGCGGATCGGTGCGGCGTCCGCAGTAATGCGGGCGCTGCATCGGTCTGTCGTGGTGAAAAAGGAGCTGAGCCGCAAGGCGAAGCTCTCAATTTACCAGTCGATCTATGTTCCTACCCTCACCTATGGTCATGAGCTATGGGTAGTGACCGAAAGAACGAGATCGCGAATACAAGCGGCTGAAATGAGTTTCCTCCGCAGGGTGTCTGGGCTTTCCCTTAAAGATAGGGTGAGAAGCTCAGTCATCCGGGAGGGGCTCAGAGTAGAGCCGCTGCTCCTCCGCATCGAGAGGAGTCAGATGAGGTGGCTCGGGCATCTGATAAGGATGCCTCCTGGACGCCTCCCTGGTGAGGTGTTCCGGGCACGTCTAACCGGGAGGAGGCCCCGGGGAAGACCCAGGACACGTTGGAGGGACTATGTCTCTTGACTGGCCTGGGAACGCCTTGGGATTCTCCCGGAAGAGCTAGAAGAAGTGGCCGGGGAGAGGGAAGTCTGGGCATCTCTGCTCAAGCTGCTGCCCCCGCGACCCGACCTCGGATAAGCGGGAGACAATGGATGGATGGATGGAAACTCAACCTTGCTGGAACCCGTGGCCACCACCAGGGGGCGCCTGGATGTTTACTGGACCCTGTTTGGCAGCACTTCCACCACACCAGGAAGTGCTACCGGCAGAAGGTCGCTGCACAACTGGAGTCCTTCCGGTCCTCCTTGCCATTCGGCACTACTCAATGGTGGGGAGGAATAAGGACAAAGCTACTGAGGAGGACTGGAAGCAAAAGGACTGTGAATTGTGCTGTAGCCCTGTATGTACTGGGCTGTGCTTTGGGGAGTAGGGAAGAAGCGCTTCCTCATCTTTAAATAAGTATGTGCTGCGCTGAACTCGTATCTCTGCCTGTTTGTGTCGGGTTAGGCCTGCTGTACGTGCCCCGGTGGTCCACAATGTTTTATCCATTTGGATGGCTGGGTGTCCTGGCAGTTTACTTAAGGCCAGCACTGGCAGTCCACCTAAGGGTAAAATCATTCATATGCCTAGGCCAGTTAGCCACAAAGCTAATTAAGAGATGCCTGTTAACTGGCATGTCACTGGGACGTGGTTGGAAACTCATGCTGACATGGGCAGAATATGTTAACCTCACTCAGGTAACCATTCACTTTGGGAGTGCCATTCTACCAACCCCATAGAATCTCATCACTGGAATGCTTAGCACAAAAATGTCATTTCAGTTTAGTAAGAATGTAATTCATTTTGTGTGTACAAGATTATGCAATATAATGACACGCTTTCTTCATACACTGTGGCCTGCAAGTCATAAGCGTAATGTCAGTTAGGATTAATGCACAGTATTTAACTAGACAGTTGCAGTATGACTTTCTTTAGATGAATTGCTAAACTAGCAGCAGCATTTAGCACTAATATTTACCAAATAGTCACACCCCAGCAATGTCGAAATGGCAGAAGTGGTGTGTTCAATCCAGGCATAAAGGAGCATACACATGAACCATTTTGATTTGGCTGTGATTTAGTTTTCTAATAGAATTTCTGTTGTGTTAATATTAAGCAAATACTATGATTTGCTGAAAAAAGCATAATTTTACATACTTTTCAGAAGTCAAGTGTATGAAGAATCGGCTAACAATTAAATAGGTCCACTGTGTTAAACAACCTCATGTTACTTAAAACAATAGGAGACACTGGCAAAAATAAGGGTATTTTTATTCCAATGGGCCACTAAAGCAGGTGCCATGGTGGCACACAGGTTTAGGTTACTGCCTTGGGCACTGTTTCACGCCTGAGCCGTTCTCCATGGATTCTGTTTTCTTCCCAAAGTCCAAAAGCTTGCTGTCAAGGTACAAGTGTGCCATATAATGGACTGGTAAACCATAAGAACATAAGATAGTTGACAAATGAGAGGAGACCATTTAGACCATCAAGCTTGTTTTCTTAGCTAATAGGTAAGCTGCCCAAATATTTCACCCAGATTCTTCCTAAAGGTTGTCAAGGTTTCTACTTGAACTGTCTTAGCAGTTTGTTCCAGAGTCTCACAATTCTTTGTGTAAAGAAGTGCTTCCTGGCTGCAGTTTTAATGCACTTCCCCTTAATTTCCACTGATGTCCTTGAGTATGTGATTCACCCTTGAGCTAAAAGAACTTTGCTGGATCTACTTTATCAATATCTTTGAGGATTTTAAATACCTGGATTAGGTCCCCACACAGTCTCTCCTTGCTGAGACTAAACAGGTCTCTCTGGGTCTGTCAGAGTAGGACACATCCTTAAATCCAGGGATGCACCTGGCTGCTCTCCTCTGCACAGCTTCAAGTGCTGCTATGTCTTTTCTGCACCACGGTGATCGGAACTACACACAATGCTCCATATGCTGTCTTACTAGTGCATTATATAGTTTGAGCATAATGTCCTTTGACTTGAATTCAACAGTGTTTATGATATCCATCCATCCATCCATTATCCAACCCGCTATATCCTAACTTCAGGGTCACAGGGGTCTGCTGAAGCCAATCCCAGCAGGAAACAAGGAAACAAACCCCAGGCAGGGCGCCAGCCCACCGCAGGGCACACACACACCAAGCACACACTAGGGACAATTTAGAATCGCCAATGCACCTAACCTGCATGTCTTTGGACTGTGAGAGAAAACCAGAGCACCTGGAGGAAACCCACGCAGAGAACATGCAAGCTCCACGCAGGGAGGACCTGGGAAGCAAACCCGGGTCTCCTAACTGCGAGGCAGCAGCGCGACCCACTGCGCCACCATGCCGCCCTGTTTATGATATAACCTAACATTTTATTTGCTTTTTTAATTTCTTCTGTACATTGCTTAGTCAATGAAAATGTTGTGTCAACATATACCCCTAAATCCTTTTCAGAAGTTGCTTCGTGTGTGACAGTTTCCTATCTTGTATTTATAATTGATGTCCCTTTTTCTCACATGTAGTACTTTGCACTTTTATACATAAACTGCATTTTCCAAGTGTTCACCCAGTTCTGAAGGTTGCCCAGGTCTTTTTGAATTCTTTTTGCTGCTTCTCTAGTGTCTGCCTCTCCTCCAATTTTATTGTCGTCTGTGGATATACAGGTCCAAAGACAGACCCCTGAGAGACTCCACGGATGACCTTACTCCTCTTATCTGTACTGTTTTTCTCCTGCCGGTTAACCAACTGGAGATCCAGTTTTGTAGGTTACCTCTGATGCTTACAGCTTTCAGTTTCACAATTAATCTTTGACATGGGGCATCTGTATCAAAGGCTTTTTGAAAGTCTAAGCAAATGTTTTGCTTTTGTCAACTTTAATAGTTGTTCCTTCAAAAAAAGATTGGTTTCTTCCTCTAATAAACCCATGCTGGCTGGTCATAATTTCTGTCCAACATCTGAGGGCAGTCTCCAGCTACTCACGACTCAGTAATGAAAAAATGTAAGTTGATTAAATCAGTTCTAGGAAGCCTACAATGCATTTTATAATATTTTATATTGCTGAACCCTTGGTAAATACTTCAAGAATGCAAAAATCAATTGGCCCCTGCTATAATCAGACATTCCATCAAGAGGAACAGGTATTTGAAGGACTTCAAAGGAATTCTTACCTATGAAAACTGTAGAGACGCCTTTAGAAAACCCTCATAAATAAGGGTTCTAATTGAGTCATTTTTAGCACAAAACACTTTTTAAAAAATTGTCACCATGCTCTGTGACCCAAGCACTAAACTGTGGTTTCTCTCAAGTGTTCTGCACTCTTTCATGCAGACATCATCCCATTAAACCACCCAGAAAATAATTAATTAACAGTTCAAAACTTATTGGTCCCTTTGCTTTACTCTGCAGGAGAAAGACTCCACAAACTGCTGGAAAATATACTTTTAATACAGAAACCCATAAAAATTATATTTATAGCATTTTTGTGTTTTTAATACTATAATAATATTATAATATTAATATTATATACAGTATATAATATTATGGAGGAAGCAGAGGTTAGACTGCATCTGAAAAGAAAGTATTGATTGTGTGCCAAACATCTGATTAAAATCATTTAATTAGTAATTTTAGTATTCAATTCATACAAGTAACAATGATTTTCTTTGACTTTGACTTTTTCTTACTTTTGTTTAACTGTTATTGTTGAAATAATGTGAGATTAGTAAAATACCATGGTTGAAGTGTAAAAGATGGTGTTTTTTGGCCCTAACCCTACCCCTAACCCTAGCGAGGAGAGAGGACATATGTTGCGCTCTTTGACAACAGTTGATAAGAAGGTTACAGAAATACAGAGAAGCAGAAATAGATACAGGAAGGGGAAGAAACAAATGAATAGTGAATAAAGAAGGAGAATAAAATAAGACAAAAGATGATATAAAAAATAGAGGTTAGGAAGAAGGAAAAAAAAGAAGTGCAGGGTGGAGGGAGCATACACTTCACAGAGTTCAGGTGGTAAGGGGATAGCAGATAAAGCTGTCTCTTTCAAAGTTAAAAATACCTAACCCTAATTTTTAAATTTTAGGTAGGTGTCCTTAGGCTCCCCGTTGCTACAATTTCAAGGAGATAGCCACTGGTTAACACATGTGGCATTATAGTACAGAAAGGCTGTAAGAAGTGCCACGCTCAATGATCCTACTCAGAAGATTTAAAAGTAGAAGTGCTGCGACTGCATACTGGTGATCACAGGTCAGTTTCAAACACTGGTAACATATCTTCCCCACATCCTGGTCTGAATTAAGTGAATCTGATAATGGCTAAAATGGTAAAGCATGTTTTCAAATATTTATGAAAAGTACATATTGTGCAGAGGTTGTTTTTGACTTGATTTCCTGACAATTTACCCTGTGACCACACATGATATTAAGTGGATTTAGAAAACAGAAGAATGTATGGATTTGAGGACTAGAGATGGATGTAGCCAGTAATTCAAACCAAATGTTTAATAATTGTTTGGTTATCTGTCATAATTATTCCATTACGCCAGATACTTAATTCAGATACTTAATTCAAACAAGTGCTGAAGGAAATAGAAGGCATATATTGTCTGAGAGAAAATAAATGACATAAAGAAAATCCACTAAAAATACATGACAAAAATTTCAGAATAGTCAACACCTTAAGGCCATGTCAAATTCCGTGATTTTTCCAGCGATTTTCAGTCGCAGACTTAATTTTCATAATCTGAGTGAATCAGAGCCAGTCACTGTATGCTGCTCTGACCAATAGTCATGTAATCTAATGTACTCAGTCCAACCAGTTTGCGACTCACCCTGACAAAATCAAACAGTTATCTTAAACTGCAGAAGTGGGCTCTGTTTGTGGTACAGTTGAAAATCAATGACCACCCTGCTGAAGTACTCATCTGTTTGATATCTTGGGCAGAGATTGCACCTGAACTGACCATACCTGGAAAGTATTCGTACCGCACTGGCGCTATCAGGCAGCCCATTATTGGCTGTCAGAAAAAGGGGGGAGCTCATGATACGCTACAACAGTGAGGCTATGCTAGAAATTCATTGCAGAGTTGTGTAATTTGTCATCCTCTGTCATTACCAGTCATATATAGTAATTTGACATCCACACGTGACAAGAGCAGCAACTACAGTCATCAAGACTAGTACAACCTTGGACTAGAAATCATGTAATATGCCACCATCTTAAAGTGATATAGCCATATAATATTTTGACTCTTAGATTTCCATTAAATGTTCGTTAATCAGATGTTTGATTTTGATTTCTTAGAAGTAGGCAGTCTGAGGGGGACCCTTTTGATATATTTATCCATTTTTCCCACCTGTCTAGAAGAGGAAAATTGTATTATTTTTGTCTGACATACTTTTCCAGAAGGATTACTTGCACTGATCAGTGTTTCTGGGAAATAATAGATTTTTGTAGAATAAAGTGAAACTAGTACCCAATTCTAGTCATCACTGAGTCAAGTGCCATATTAATGTGAAAGAAATCAACAGCAACACCTTCAGTAAACTTTCTGACATGCAGCTTAATAAAATCTAGAACAAACCCATATTTTGTCATATTCTTGTTATTCCTATCAAAGGCTAAATCTAATATTTTTGGAAACTGAATATGCTTTCACATTCTTTTGGATTTATTCATAAGTAAGTGAAAATAAAATCGTCTATCTAGTATAAATCTCATGACCATTTTCTTTCACTGAAATCACATAATCAAGAATTCGTTGGACAAGGCAGAACTTGCCATAAAAATGTGAGATAGTCCAGGGTGGCCAGGAATGCTGTAATTTGTTCCTAAATATGAAGCTTTGACCTTCTGTTTGCTGCCCTTTGAAGTGCTATAATGATAAAGCTTGCATGCAATGTATATAAAGATGCTTTTTTACCTTTTGTACTATTTCAGGTGTTCTTTCTAAAAAAACAAACACATTCTTTTCTTATCAAAAGCATTTGACTGGTGCTGAATTACAAATTTCCAAGGAAAACCCTTTCATGAATTTACATGTATAAAAATTTTTGAAGGCAAAATTGGCCACATCAGACAAATAGGAGGAAAACTAGGACCAGGACTATGAATGTAGACACACATACAACAACATCAGCAACATTTATTTGTATAGCACAATTTCATACACAGGATGTAATTCAAAGTTCTTTACAAGATGTCAAAGAAATATTTACATTCAAAGAAGAACAAATTAAAATTAAAGAAGAATAATAATGAATATATACTGTAATATACAACTAATAAATAATGAAACAATCACTTCACAAGACATATTGTGTTTCATTTCCAGTGAAATTTGTGTGAATGACACAAGTTCAAAGGTGTTTAGCCCTGTTTGGAAGCAGTCACATGCATTCCTTCTGCATCTTGTGGAAACAAGAAAATCTCCAGAGTCAGCTGCTGTCAATACACATATTTTGTTCAGCTGTCAATCATGATCCTCACTTTTCCAATTATGATGATGATCTTTATGACTGCAATCCTAAAGATGCATCAGAGACAGAAAAAAAACAAAACTTTTGTGCCTGCAAGATTGTCTCCGTAACTAATCTTTGCGTCAGTCTCATGAAACTGTATGAGAATTAAAATTTGGCTGTTATACTCTTTGCTAAATACTAAATATAAAAATATACAACAAAACAAAAAGGTGTGGGTAGCATGGTGGAGCAGTAGTAGTGCTGCTGCCTCGCAGTAAGTAGACCTGGGTTCGCTTCCCGGGTCCTGTCTGTGTGGAGTTTGCATGTTCTCCCTGTGTCTGTGTGGGTTTCCTCCGGGTGCTCCAGTTTCCTCCCACAGTCCAAAGACATGCAGGTTAGGTGTATTGGCAATCCTAAATTGTCCCTGGTGTGTGGTGTGTGTGTGTGTGCCCTGCGGTGGGCTGGTGTCCTGCCTGGGTTTGTTCTTGCCTTGCGCCCTGTGTTGGCTGGGATTGGCTCTAGCAGACCCCTTTGACCCTGTGTTAGGATATAGCGGGTTGGAAAATGACTGACTGAGAAAAAGGTGTAATACATGAGACAGTAGCTGTATTTGGTATGGCACCATCTTTTTATTTATTTATTTTTTTTTTATTTTATTAACCAACTTTTTGAACTGTAGAAATTATTTGTATGGCAACAGGGGGATGCCTCAGAGCCCTACACACCAGGCACAACTCAGCCAAACCAAATTTTAGGTAAAATAAAAGGATGTTTAATATACAATAACTCGGGTTAAATCGGTAATAATACCCCAACAAAGCTGCCTCTCATGTACAGCTCCCAATATGCCCTGCAGGGTTACAAATGTGAGTTCTACCAGAGGGATGCTGCCACACTGTGTACAGGGGGAATATATGGCAACGGGAAGCAGCCTCCATCTGTCCTTCCATTATGGTCTCCGAAACAGTAAAGGTACCAGCCACCCACCTGGCCAGGATGCCTGTCCATTCACATCCTTCTGTTATGGCTTCCCAGTCAGGTAGGAAATTAACGTTGAGATGCCAGTCTATCCACTCCAACACTTACATTTTTTTAAAAGAGAAATAAAAAGAATTATTAGTGCAAATATCTGTTTAAAATATGCTCAGTCTGTTTTCAAAATAATTTGACCGTGTCCTCATATTAGGGTATAATCTGCCACATTAAATGTGTTCTAACAGGTGATGATGACTTGGGTCTTGATAATGCTAAATGCCTTAGTACTGTTTAGAGACTACCTGGAGGCTGTCAGATGAATGGACACTGCCAAAACTGCATTGACCAGAGGAAGGTTTCAGGGTCACTGTTAAGTAAACTCTGATTCACTGCCATGCTCAGAGATGACATCAGGTTGAAACATTCTTGTGCCGTTAATGGTAGTACTGAGCCTTCAGTAGCTCTTAAAGAATCATTTCCACAAGGCCGCTTCTCAACATTCTCAGCCAGCTTTTCAAGGAATAAGCTCTTACTAAGTCCTCTTTAGTCCCTGTTTATGTCTAAAGAGAAATTCAAGCAAATCTGGCACTTGCTGTCCGATCTACCCTTTAGCTTCTGGAGAAACCATGCAACTTTCCACCACATCTGTTACTCTTTTGCCTGTACTAGTCTCTCAGACCGTTGCCCTTCTGTGGTCTGCCACCTCAGTGGCCTCATTCCTATACTGAACCTTTAGGATTCTCATCTGATGGGATTCTGTTGAACTTCCTCCTGCCCCCTGTCACTTTGATAGTGACCTTACCCCTGACAAATTCTTACATGCCGGGCACTCTCACATAGTGGTGCCTTTCCACTTTGAATGTTTTACATAGCATTCAGGCTGCAGAAAATTATTGACAATGGAAGAGTGAATGCCAGCAATGTGTGATATTTCAGGTAAATGCATAAATCTACAAAGCTAAGTACATATGCCTATTTTTTGTTTATTTTGTTTGAGATTGTGGGCAAACCTGTAAAGCATGATTTAAAAGAAGTATAAAATGCAAATGTCAGCATGAGAAATTAACAGATTCACCTCAGTCTTATTTTCTTTGTGTTTTAATTCAGTTTCTTGTTTCCTTTTCATCAGAGGTGAGCACAGAATTGTTGAAAATACTTGCTCAGCCCTTGCCTGCTGCCAATATCTTCATATTCTGGTTGCACATAATAACATTCTCTTAATACTATACATAATAACATTTTCATACTTGCTGAATCCGTTTTATTGTCATATAAAACTAGAGCCCATTCTGGGAGCACTTGGGTCCAAGACAGTAAACAGTCTTTGACAGAACAACAGTACATCAAAGTGCCAGAGCTTGAGTTCACCAGTTAAGCTCACCTGCACATCCTTGAGTACCCAAAGCAAAACATGAACATAGGGGAAACAGGCAGACTCTACACATTGTGGCGAGCGACTGGAGGTGGTACCCAGCCGGGACACCCAAAAGGACCGGAGGAGGGTTTAAGCCTCCTCCAGACCACAAGGGGGCGACCGCCCTGGTGGCTTTGGGGACCACGGGAACAGAGCTTAGAAGCTCAACCCTATAGGGGCCCGTGGTCACCGCCAGGGGTCGCCCTGATGCCTGTGGAGCCCTGGCCCTCAGCACTTCCGCCACACCCGGAAATGCTGGGAGGAAGAAGACCAGGGACACCCGGAGTGCTTCCGGGTGCACAGCCGACACTTCCGCCACACCAGGGAGTGCCGGCAGTAGCTTGTTGGGAGGCACCTGGAGCACATCCGGGTGTGTATATAAGGGGCCACCTCCCTCCATTCGATGGCTGGAGTCGGGAGCAGAGAATGACAGAGCTCGGAGGAAAGGAGTGGAGGCAGACCTGAGGAAAAAGCATTGTGGAAGAAGGCCTGGACTTTGGGTGAAGTGGGTTGTGTGTGCTTCACTTATTGTACATAGTCTTGTAAATAAACGTGTTGTGGTTCTTTAAACAATGTGTGCCTGTCTGTGTCCGGGCTGTTCCCCACAACATCTAATGACTAAGAGTGGGATTGTAACTGAGAGCTCTGTGCTACCAAATGTGCTACCAGATTCAAGCAATAAAATGATCTCTCTATTATAATAAAAAAATCCTGGGATGAGACAAGACTGTTTAGCCTGGGACAAGACGTGACTTTTTCAGAGAGATACTTTCACATCCTGTGAGACGAGACTTTGTGCCAAGAGATATAACCATGCCCAGGGCCAGAAATAAAAAGCAAAGAGTAGATGACAAAGTAGAACATTGTAAAGAATTCAAAAACGATCGTGCGATACACATGAAGAGCAGGTTAGAGATAATGAAAGTACTAAAATTCGAAAGTCTCAAAAAAATGATAGTAAAGATCACATTAGCACAAACAAACGGAAATTATTACTCTGTGAAATAACAAAACAGAGAAAAGAGATCGAATATATTGTTCGGATTTACACTTTAAGTTGGAGACTTGTAGATCATCTAATTCATGTTGCCATAAGGGAAAAATATTGTTTCTTCCCAATGAAGAAGCGTATCCGTGAGAATTAAAAGATTTCCTGTTTGGTGAAAGTGAAATCCACATACACAAGTGGCAGAGACACAAAGTGGCTAACGCGTAGCGCAGGCTGGTGGTGTTGGCGAGCGAAGCAAGCAGGGGACGAAGCCCCATACTACCACAAAAAGGAAATCATTAAAAATCTTAGTTCAAAATATAGTATTCTTCCTTTTCATACAATCTGCTCTCCCTTTACAGACTCACGGTAACTGGCTTATGATTTTTCTCATTTCATCTGTAATCTCTATAGGAGTTCTAATTTCCTCTAACATGTACTCTTTCAAATTTTTCATGCATTTTTGCAATCATTTGTATAATTGTTTATGTACATTACTGTTATTTCATTAACCTATTTTCCTGAATGATGTCCTCTGACTGGTCAACAACTACTAAGATTCTCTTAGCCAACAATTACATATTGCATTTACAAGAAAAGGTGCTGGAGGTGGCAATTTCCACATTTTTGTAACTTCATTGTTTTATTTGGGGATCAACAGTGGCACACTGGTTAGCACATTTATAAAACTTCACATGGATTTGAGCAATAACATATGTGCATGCCAAAAAAACGAGAAAATGAATGCACAAAAAAAATCAGATTTCTAAAACCTGCTGTATGCACATTTCTGTGCATTTTACAATTTATAAATCACAATTACCTTATAAATGTGCGTACGTGAACTCACCTTGAATGCTTCTCTGAAACATCCATTGTAAGTGTGGCACCTCGACTGGGACTGAGGACAAACTCCTATTCGACCACAAGGCCATAATGGAAGGAGAACAAGAAGGGAGGCACAACCCAGCCAGGAGGATCATCAATTTCTATCCCATTCAGGAGGAACTAATAATGGATGGATGAGAGACAAAGGAATTTTATGAGCAGATCATCTCCCAGTGCAAGAGGTGACAGTGCTCCTCTGATAGAGACCCAGTTTGGACACATATAGGGTTGTCTGGGACTTGCAGTGAAGAAGGGAAACCAGAGGGGCTCTGTGAAGACTGAATATCCCCATCATGGAGAACCTCCGTATGACCTAGAAGTGCTTCCTTAAGGTGTTGTCATTGTACAGGAAGTACTCCTGGGCCAGTATAAAACTAGTAGCCTCAGCTACCTCAGGGTCAGAATCATGAAGAAATAGATGAGGCTCGCAGATGTTGTATTGAAAGGAGACAAAGGAGTTTGTTTTTCAATTATTTTGTATTGGACTGCCTTTAACTGTGCTAAGGTACAATTATTAAATAAACATTTTATTTTATTCTTGAAGTTGTGTTTGGCTGGTGGTTGGGGCTCTGGGGCAACCACTCCCCCCGCGCACCCACCTTCATAGTCCACACCATATATGGCACATGCTAATCAGTCTCATACATAGGTAATCACAATGCTTTAGAACTTCAAAAGCTGGTAGATCAGACATCCCATCTGACTCCTCAAGACACCTCCCCCTACATTCAAGAGTATCTGGCTGTGCACTGCAACTGTTAGTGCAGTGGTAGCACTCAGAGGATAACAGCACCCACTCAGAATCATCAGAGTTTGACGACCTTGGGTTCCCCCTTGGCGTCCAGAATGTGCACAATTCATTTTCATAAATGGCACCCCTCAGATGCCGATGTCTAAGGCAGTCGCCTATGTCGCCTGATGGATTGATAAGCTCTGGGGAAGGACTAGAATTTAAGAAGCAGACAAAAATGAGGAAAACAATGTTCTTGTTTGTGGGAAACTACCTAGAATGTTTAAATGCTAAGTTTGAGCCAACACTAAAACTGTAAGCAACAACTGATGTCCTTGGGCTTCTTTTCATACTCAAACAAATCAGCAAACCTAGAGTCTTACGGCAGTGATCCACTGTCCGCCAGTGTAGCACATGAGATGGTGAAAGCTTAGACTCTACTACAAAAAAAAGTTCAACGTTGTTGAACTCTAACCCAGTCCATCTCCGAATTTCTCATTTCTTTACTATCAAACCTTTTTTGATGCTGAAGTTTATTTAAGGTCAAGTTCTCTGTAACTTCTTTAGTTGACAGATTTTCTAACCATATCAGGGACTACAATCTCACAATCCTACAGTCTCACATATCTGATTTGATACTTGGTCCATTGATTGTCTATGTGTAGTTGCTTATGTTGCAGAAAATACTTAGTAAATAAAGAAGAGTTTTTGAGCCATCATTATATATAGTATTCAAATATGGCCATCCTTTATTTACACCTACAAGGTTGGACAAGATTAACTGGTTTTAATAAGCTAGGTTCATTTACATGATAACTATGAAGCATTTCAAATACACCAATCAGCATATACATAAATTGTATTGTCCAGAAGTTCACTTCTGCTATTAAGTATTATGTAAAATCCCCAGATATTGAATCATTAAGAGACCATCATCCGTCACATGCAGAACTTCAGTAAATCAGGAAGGATAGTTGCTTTGAACACCCATACAAATTGCTGCAGAAATTCATTTCTTCCTAGTGCTATACGACTTTTTAATAAGGAATATCAGAGAAAATGATTAAGGTTTGATATGTATCCTGTAAAAGTATGCTCTATCAAACTGCCTTACCTTAACCTGTCTTGTCTCTATTTGTTTTGTTTTATTTCATTCTGTTTGTTATTAGATGCAACCGAGAAGGCAAATTTCATGTTTTCTTGTGTAAACTTGACTAAATAAAGAAACCTTGAAACGTTGAACCTTGGGTAAGTAGATACAGGAAATGGATGAATAGATGATGCTTGAAATAATGAATTATTATTATTATTAAAATACCTTAATTACACATTGAGAAAAATACTTTAGAACAACTTAATTTTTTTGTGTAGCCATCTTAAAATTTTGGTTTTAAAGTACAAATTATTAAGTACATAGTAATTTAAAATACTTTTACATGTAAAGGAAAAGCTAATTCTCCTTGTTCGTTGAAGTGTGATTGATCTACTTAATTTTAGAAGTTGACATAACGCAGAACGCTAGTTGCAAACTGTTGCAGTATTATTTTGTTTTCTTTTGACCTAAGTATCTTTTCTTCTAAGACTGTCATCTCATCTGGGATTGGATCCTGCCTTGAACATGATGCTCCCCATAACTCTCAGTTGAACAAAATGGATTCAGAATACACATTAATGGATTATTCCTGGGAAATATAATTAAATTTTAATATTTCTTCATGGTTTGTATGCAACCCAGTTGTTATTTTTTTTTTGTCGCTACTCATGTATGTATATTCTGATGTACTACATTATACCGTTTTTTCACACCCTTTTCATAGAGCATAGCACTGGTTTGCCAAAAGCATTGAAGCCTTCTTTATAAAAACATAATATAAAAACATTCATTGAATGTGAAGATAATAACGCTTCCTCTTTTGGTTTCTGTTTTAATAATTAAAAAAGTGCTTCTGTGCTCAGTCAGGTGGAGATGAAAGGGTGACATCTGGTATAAGGCGAGACAATAGGTTTTAAATTACTATTCATTCCTCTTTGTAAAAGTACCTGTTATTTTACAACGGTACATTGGGAACATATAACTGTTAAATTACATGAAGGCAATGAATTCCTGCTAAATGACAACTTTCAAGGCTAATGTTAAGAAAATTACGGGGCCTTGGTGGCCAGTATTGTTATTCTCAGCTTTTGTTCTGATGTTCTGTAGTATGACTTTCACACCCTCTCATGTTTGTGGTGCAGTGTGCTGGGAACTCTTGCTTTGTTCCCTTTCTAAAGGTACATGTCCAGGTTATCTTTTATGTCCCATTGTATATCCATGTTTGTGTTTGTGTTCTTTTGGTTCACACGAACAAAAGATGTCACATTAAAGATTTTACTTTATATCCTTGTAGATTCTGGGAAGCGATGACACACATCCTGGCTGGGATATAAAGAAAGGATCCATACCCAGCCAGGCGGCCATAATGGACGGACTGCACATACCAGGACCAGTTCAATCCTCCACACGACAAGTGGCTGTGTTCTTCAAGGCTGGACAAGATTAACACACCCACAGATTGGCATGGGAGTTGGAGTGTGGAAACGCAGCCATGTCGGGGTCTTTGGATACCACCAGAGAGCACAGCTGCTGTAGACTGCCCTGGTTTCAGCACAACCCAGAAATTCTCTGGACAACCTGGACAAGAGACCGGAAGCATTTCCCAGGTCTAGTTTAAATAAAAGCCCACTGCCTCAATTAAAACGAGTTAGAGTCGGAAGGTAGTGTGCAGTTCTCGTTTGGAGGAAGAAGGAAGAAATGTGAATAGTTTATTTTGTGGTTGATTGTATGTGAAAGGTGTTTTGTTGATAAATATCATTTATTTGAACCTAGAACTGTTTTGGGTTTTGCTGTGTCTGTGGTTTGGGTCTCAGTCGCACCCCCTAGTGGTAACATCCTAGTCAAAATTTATTAACTGCATTCAGAAAGTATTCAGAACCCTGTACTTTCTGCACACTTTATTGTGTTGTAGATTGAGGTTTTAAAGGATAAATTTGCCATTTTTATCCATTAATTTACACTCAGTTTACCCATAAAGACAAAGTGAAAACATATTTTCAGAAATGTTTGCAGGTTTTAACATTGTTATGGGGCTTCTACAGTATGTATACTTTTTCTCAGAACGTCTCTGCTTCTTCCTCAGGCCCTCCAGAGCCTTTTTCCCTTCCCTGTAAGACAATCTCCCACCATGCAATCATCAAAGTACACCAAGCCTGTGAAGAACTGTGTGCCAACTGCAACAAAACTTTCTTACAAACCCAGTAACGGACAATGAATGTTTTATGAAATAAAATGGATTATTTAAATTTTCACCCACTTTTAAATTTTAGGCTTTCAGGGCATCCAACTTATTAATAAGGGAGTGCCAGATCCCTTGGAACTCCACCTTATTTTGAAAGTTGCTCCTTACTAATGTCAGGGTAAGTTATAAAATACTTGCAGTAACTGCAGAAAAATGAATGATAATACATGGTCATGGAAATGATTTAATATTAATATGTGGTAGCTGTATTATTGAGAAATTTGTAAGGCTTACCAGGAATGTTTATTGAGTTCATCTACTCTTGCCCTTGAAGATTAACACACACACACACACACGTATTCACACACATACACATGGCGATCCTATCCAGACAAAGACTTGTTTGGTGTCAATTGTCAGACACTCTGCAATATTGTGCATAAGATTCTCTATATAGGGGTTCACTATCACCAGCTCTAACAGACATGTGGGTGTTATCGCGACACACAGAAAAGCTCAACTCTTTTATATGCTGCTCACTAATCAAACTATGTCTTGCTTTTACCACAGTTGTTCTAATTATTGAGTTAAGCAGCCTCAATAGCCTTGATAATCCTTGTGTACGAAGCAGTAGCCATCTAACTCACATCTGGTACCCATTTACTATTTCAATCACTCTAGATAAAGGACAAAGTATGGAAAATATAAAAGCAACATTGTATTTATTAACATATAAAAATGGCAAATAGAAGAAAATACTGTATAATATAAAATAAAATAAATAAGTCTGGATATAAACAGTCTTAGAAAAGCTTACTGAAAATCAGAAGGGTTAAGGGGTGGATGTTCTGTGCGGCTCTTGGTTTAGTGATTAGCGTTGTTCACAGTTACGTTTTCTGACATCCAAATCAGATGATCTCACGTCTCTTGATCTTTGACGTCACCCTTCTGTCATTGTTTTTTTTCTTCTTCTTTTCTCCTCTTCTTGGTCTATAAGTTAAAAGGCACACGTGGGGTTTTGGAATATGTGGCATTACACACATTTAATTGTCCAAATCATGATGATGAATGTAACTCTGATGAAAGTGTTTGAACTTAGTTTACCTTTACGCTCCTTCTTTTCCCATGCTGTAAACTAATTTAGCAATTCCTAGTCCTATGGCATCCATCCGTTGGCAGGTTATAAATTAATTAAAAAGGTTCTGTGGTGTGTGCTTATTTCCCATTCCCAGGTAATAAATTAATTGAAAAAGAAGCTGACTGGAACAAATGCATAAATTACTAGTGCAATACAAATGGATGCTTGCAATGCCTATAAGTCCTGTAAATTCAGTTCATTCTGGTTTGTTTGAACAAGACAATATAGTTATCAAAATAATATATATTTGGAGATTTTCCACACCAGAAAAGTAACAAAAATTTGTACTGAAACAAAGCACAACTGATAGACTCAATTGTCATTGGAAAGTATCTGACCATTGATGGGCCTAGTCTTCACCTCCAGGACAGTTGGTGATGTTTCTCCCAGTCAGGACCAGACTTAGTGATTTGGGGGCCCTAAGTGAACACAGCTATGGGCCCCTCCCTTTCAACCCCTATACTTTCCCATAAAGGCTGGCAAATAAATCATACTGTCAGGCAAAAAGTTTAAAACAACACTTGTAATAACTGATAGAAGAACAGCATGATGGCAAAACACACAATAAACTTTCAAATGTAAAGGAACATTTATTATAATCAATAGGAGAACAGCAAAACACCAGGTTTTGGTGAAAACACAAAGAGAATACAAACTGTGGATTAAATAACTACAGTACATTAAAACTGTAGATAAGTGTGTGTGTGTGTCTGAAACAGAAGAGGTGACTAAGTTTCTGCTTTGTCTCCCTGAGGTACTGTGCCAGCTATCCGTATTAGAAATGAGTTGTGCAGATTTTACATGGTCCTTTACTTGAGCCAGTAAATTTATCCAATCTTAAAGATGGCAACAAAACACATCACACTGTCATTTTGCTGGTTCAGAACCCATTGCTACCAGAAGGGGATCCTTGAGCAAGGCTCTTAACCTGTACAATGGCTTTGTCCTGCAATCTGGCCCTCAAAGGTTATGCAAAAAGACAATTTCCCCTTGGGGATTTCTATCTATACTTTTCTCTCTCAGTCTTTCTTTTATATAATCTCTTTCATAGTATGTCATGGGAAGCCAGAGATTTCCCTGTCATGAATTAGAAGTAAGGCTGTGAACAGGACATCCGTAAATCTCAGAGTAAGCTTACATATATTTATGTAGTTTAGCAGTAGTAGTAGCTCTCCAAAACCATAATAAAGTGCACCCTAAACATAAGTAAGGGGACCTTTAGCCAATACTTAATTAAATGAATAATTGCAAGGTAAGAATTGTCGTGTTATTTTCTAACCTGCTTAATCCCAGCTAGCATAGTGTGCCAGGCAGGAAGAAACCCTGGGCAGGATGCCAGTCTATCACAGGGCAAATACACACACACACAGAGACAACAAACACACACACTAAAAACAATTTAGTATCACAGTTTAGTATCTATCTATCTATCTATCTATCTATCTATCTATCTATCTATCTATCTATCTATCTATCTGTCTGTCTGTCTGTCTGTCTGTCTGTCTGTCTGTCTGTCTGTCTGTCTGTCTGTCGCTATGTTTCATTTTTCAGGTATTGTGTTAGTATTAGCTTTTTTCTTTAGGCATGGTCAAAGATTTCCTAGAAAAAACCATATAACTGCATCTTGTACTCTGGTATGATTCTGACAAACAAAACAAACCTTAAACCTTGTATCCAAGTCAATATTCAGATTTAATTCTCACTTCAGAAAGACATGTAGTTTAAGTAAATGAAAGCCTCTAACCTAGCCCATTATGCATAAGTACATGTGTGTCCATGTGTGCATTTCATTGGTAATTGACTCATATCTCACATGTTCTGCATGTAGGATGGAGTAAGTGAGTTTAAGAAATTAACAATGAACCTGTGTGTGCAGGCATTTTGTTAGCAGTATGAAGACTTGAATTATATTTGAATCTCTGTGCTTACTGTGCCGTGGCTAATGTTTGGATTGCGATAAATCTACCCTACCAAACAGAAGATGTTGTAATCTGATGTTCTTATGCGTCATTTCTCTGTAAACCATCCAACTGAATTATAAGCATTAGACTTTGTTTTCTAGCAAACGTCTCTTAAATTGTTTGTCTTTCAGTGAATAATTTAATTGGGCATAACAGTAAAATAAGGAAAAACGCTTTTTAAAATTAAGACAGTTTTATGTTTTATTATAAACTTTAAATTATGTTGACATTGTTACATTTACAAATGCTGCAAATAGAACATTTTTCATATTTTTTCCTTTACTTTAATCAATCATCTGTATGAAGTGAAAGAGCACTCTGTCCAAAAAATAACTGTGATAAGCCAAAAAGATTTGCCACCTACTTCAGCTTTTCATTTGCATCCCTTACAATGAATTTCTTAGGAAGCCGCCTTTTGTGTCGATTACTGATTTAGCTATGACATTTGCTTTGAAGACAAAGCTCATGGGCTCTTCAGGTGTCCATGAACAACATACTCATTATTCTTTCACAAAAGAGGTGGTGAACAGTTGTTATCCAGAGATTCACATTAATTTTGTAAAGTGATCCATTCTGAGCCGCTTGTTGAAGTAGGTTGCCTGTGGGTGGACTGGCACACCTGCGAACAACAGACAAAGCGCCACAAAAGATGAAGTGCCATAGAAGCTGTTTAATTTTTTTTTTTTTTTTGTGGCACACAAAAACTTTGTATGGGGGGAGTAAAGTCAAGAGGATAACACGTAACAGTGCAGTGAAAATTTAACAAAATACTAACTGGTCTCAATATACAACAAAACATCTGCTTCTCTCTAACTCCACAGCATTTCTATCTTGTCTCTTTAAACGTTTTGTTTGGCAGCAGCCTTTGTGCTCCAAGTAAAAACAAAGGTGTTCTGTAATACATAATGGCTTAATGATTTCAAATAATTTTGACATGT
The DNA here is from genome assembly GCF_900747795.2 of Erpetoichthys calabaricus. NCBI lineage: Eukaryota > Metazoa > Chordata > Cladistia > Polypteriformes > Polypteridae > Erpetoichthys > Erpetoichthys calabaricus. Next base: position 148,460,860 of record NC_041401.2, on the reverse strand, counting down.
TTTGTTATTTCTATCCATCCATCCTTTTTCTAAATGGGCTTCATTTAGCACAAGGTTGTAGGGAATGACAGCCTATCCATTGCATTGCTAATCCATTGCAGCAATGTGAAGAAAGTGCAAATTAGACCTCAATGTGGCACTAATCCATTGAATGGCATGATCTCAAACACACCCACACTCAATTACTTTAGAGCTGACAGTTAACTTCACAGTATGCCTCTGGACTGTTGAAGGAAATCCACTGAAACACTGGCTGACCATATTCTGAAAGTGAGTCATCCATTAAGTGCAGAACTCTAAGAGGCAGCTTCTGGGAACAAAGTACAGGAGGGAAGCAGGGGGATGGTAATAAAAAACAATTTAAACAACTCCCTTCAGAATTAAAAAAAACTCAAAAAGCAAGTAAAAGTTTAAAATTCCCAAAAATACCAGACATAAAAAGGAAGACACTATAGGCACAGTAACTGAGTAATCTCCAAGGGTTGTGCTCCATTTTTATATGTGGCCTCTCCTATAACTTCTGCATAAGCCACCAAAATAACGAGACAAGCTGTGCATAACACAATGACTCATGGGTAGCGCCCATACCCGTACCTGATGAGTATAGAGAGAACATCCAAAACCCATTGCGGTGGGCTGGCGTCCTGCTCGGGGTTTGTTTCCTGCCTTGCGCCCTGTGTTGGCTGGGATTGGCTCCAGCAGACCCCCGTGACCCTGTAGTTAGGATATAGCGGGTTGGATAGTGGATGGATGGATGGCATCCAAAACCTACATATGAGACACTATCTATCTATCTATCTATCTATCTATCTATCTATCTATCTATCTATCTATCTATCTATCTATCTATCTATCTATCTATCTATCTATCTATCTATCTATATTGTGAATTTCCCCTTGGGATTAATAAAGTATCTATCTATCTATCTATCTATCTATCTATCTATCTATCTATCTATCTATCTATCTATCTATCTATCTATCTATCTATCTATCTATCTATCTATCGTGTCTAAAAAAGGATTCACTCCTTTGGACGGTTTCACATTTTATTTTTATATAGCTTTGAATCACATTGGACTTAATTTGACCTTTTTTGACTCTGATCAGTAGAAGATAAACTTTTAACATCAAAGTGAAAGCAGATATCTGCAAAGTAGTCTAAATTAATTACAAATATAAAACTCCAAATAATTGATCACATAATTATTCACCATTTTTAATACGACGCACCTCAGCCCTCAGTGGTGCAGCCAATTGGATTTAGAAGTCACATGATTAATTAAGTTGTGATTGGCTGTCTGGAGTTTCAGTTGATTTCTGCATAAATGCGCCTTATCCGACTTGTGAGGAGTCAGTATGGCGGCCTAATCTACAAATTGAAGACAAAAACAACATTCCAAGGAACTCTGTGAAAAGAAGATTGAAAGCACAAGTCGGGTAACTGAGACAAGAAACTTTTAGAGTCATTGAGTATCCCTTGGATACCATTTAAACCAGTCATTAAAAAAATGGAATGACTATAGTACAGCTGCGATTCTGCCCAGAGTAGGCTGTCCAAAATAGCTGAGTAAGCATGGAAGAAGACTAGTGAGGGAGGCCACCAAGAGACATATGAGAGCTCTGAAGGAGTTACAAGCTACAATCACATGAGATTGGGGAGGCTCCGCATACAAAACCTGCTTCACCAGTTGCAGGTTAGTGGGAGAGTGGCAAAGAGAAAGCCACTGTTAACATGACGTTACAGGTAGAGTGTGCCAGAAGACACATAGGTTTTATGGTCTTGTGAGACCAAAATTGAGGTTTTTTTTTTGTCATGAGATTAAACACCATGTTGCTATAAACAAACATTGCACACTATTAAAAACACACATTTCCCACCATCAAGTATGGCAGTGGCAGCATCATGCTTTGGGGATACTTCTCTGCAGAAGGCCTTAGAAGACTTGAAGTGTAGATGGTGAAAGGAAGTGAAAAGAATACAGGCAACTCCTGCAGGAAAACCTAATGTAGCCTGCAAGAAACCTGTGTCTTAAGAGAAGATTTGTTTCTGGCAAGGCCACAAGGCCAAGCATAAAGCCAAATCTGCACAGCAATAGCTTAAAAACAACAACATTAATGCCCTCGAGTGACTGAGTCAGAGTCCAGATGTCAATTCAACTAAGAGTTTGTGGATTGACTGGAAAAAAGCTGTTAACTCACCATCACCATGTAATCTGACAGAGCTTGAGTAGTTTTACAAAGAAGAATGAGGGCAAACGTGCAGCATCCAGATGTGCAAAACCTGTGCACATAAACTCAAGGCTGCCAAAACTACATCTCCTAAATACCCACATGGATGGGGTGAATACTTATATTTGTAATTAAATTAAACCACTTTGCAAAGGTCTGTTTTCACATTGATATTGATGTGTCTTTTTCTCTTGAGCAGGGTCAAAAAGCCAAATTAATTCCACTGTATTCAATGTTGCATAATAATAAAATGTGAAAACATCCAAGCGGGTGAACACTTTTTATAGGCACTGTAGCTATCTAGCCTATTTTTTTATCTGCTTCTATTTCATATACACAATTTCACTTCTATCTATCTATCTATCTATCTATCTATCTATCTATCTATCTATCTATCTATCTATCTATCTATCTATCTATCTATCTATCTATCTATCTATCTATCTATCTATCTATCTATCTATCTATCAAGCTTCTTTAGTATCAATCTTTCTATGACATACATTATGATTAAATACACAAATAAAGTTTTATGAAGGTGAAATAAAAGGTAATATACTTAAAATTGCATGGTGGTAAGAACTGTAAAAAGTCTGCATTTCTGTAATCATGTAAAACAATGGTTTTTGTCATAGCAGCAGCCTTCACGTCTTCCCATGCAATGTTAGCGATAAACTTAAAAAAGAATCTAAAGATCACGCCATATTTGACAACGTTTTCCATGATTTTCAGATGTAGCACTCATTTACATAGTCTTAGTGAGTTGGAAGCGCAGGTGATGGGTGTAACTGAACAAGATGCAGGGGACAGAAAGATATGGAAGAAGATGATCCACTGTGGCAATCCCTAATGGGAGTAGCCAAAAGAAGAAGAAGAAGAGTGAGTTGGAAGCAGTGATGTACTACCATGACGCAAGTTGTATAATGTGACATGCCCAGTGACTCGCTTCAGCTAGTCAACTAGTCCATAACCTGCGCCAAACAACATCTAATAGGTTTGATTTAGCCTTTAGTCATGGGAGTGAGCTTTGTGCGCTGACAATCAATGAATGCTCTATGAATACAAAGAATGTAATGAGAAGTAATAAGGAACATGAGTGTTTTGAACCTCACAAAGAGTACAAAAACTTGTCTGTCTGTCTCATATTTTACTTACTATGATAAAATGGTTAAATTTTCTGCAGCTGTTATCCCTTCATACAGCATTGGCTCTGTCAAGCAGCACATTATTGGCTGTCACAAAAACCTGTTAACATGATTGTGTTAGAAGGTCAGTATGCGGTCGCTAAATGTGACATACCCACCGATTTTCAGTAATGTAAACTGACATGATCCAACAATGAGATCAGCAACTTAGACAGTAAATCTGGCATACCCCACAACCAGAAGTTGTATAATGTGACATTAGCTTTAAGAAGAAGAAGACATTGTAAGTATAAGGGAACTTTACATAGGGGGGAGCACTTCAACCACCACAAATGTACAGCATCCACCTGAATGATGCAATGACAGCCATTTTGTGCAAGTACACTTTACAACACATTAGTTATTAGGTGGTGAGTTAGAGACAGTCAGCCAATAAGGGAAAGGGGAGGATTAGGTGGTCAGAATGACCAGGCCATGATGGGCAATTTAGCTGGATACCGGGAAACACCCTACTCTTCACAAAAGATGCCCAGGGATCTTTTATGACCACATAAAGCCAGTGTCACGCACGCGCGCATGGGGAGTCGCAGAACGACCCGGGTAAGAGCGCGAAAACCGAAAGCCATGGGATGGGCAGGCAGCTAACCTTATTTTCTTTATCTTTCCCAGAAAGAAGGAAACGACGACACCCTGAATCACCTCCCGCTAATCCAGTTCCACAACTTACTTCCCTCTGATGACGTCAGTATCCCAGACTGCACCACTCCTCGTTACCCAGCATTCCTCTGTTCAATTCCGGTCCCCTCTATAAATGTTCCCCCATCAACTCACATGGCTGTTAGCAGTTATCGAAGTGAATGTACTTGGACTGTATAACTATATTGCATCTTCTTTACAGTATACGGGGCCGGAAAACCCCAAACCTTTATGATCGTGTGTGTCTTTATTTTACAGTGGCGTAGTCGGCAGGATACTAAATCGTCCGAAAATGACCGAAGGACAGGATCTGAACGCCGTATTAACGACTCTGGCAACCCAACTACAGCAGCTGCAGGTAGAACATGCTGCAACGCAGCGAAAACTGGCAGAAACCACCGCTAGGCTTGACTCACCTGATGCGGTAAGACCAGAGCCTGCACGGCCCCGCCTCCGCCTATTGTCCCGCTTTCGGAGGCGGATGATATAGAATCATACCTGGGAATCTTTGAGAGGACTGCCTCTCGGAACCAGTGGCCGCGATCGGACTGGGCGTCCATCTTAGCGCCGTACTTGAAGGGCGCTGCGCAGCGGGCTTATTACGATCTCCCTGAGGAGGAGGCCGTGAGTTATGACAATCTTAAACCTGAAATCCTAAGCCGCTATGGCGTCACGCCGGATCAGCAGGCAAGTGAATGGAGGCTGTGGTGCTTTAATCCTGAAGGCCCGGCCAGAGCGCAAGCCTTTGAGTTCTGGGGCAAGATGGGCCGCTGGCTACGGCCAGAAGGGCCCCACGCTCGCAAGGTCGTGGAACAGGTCGCGTGCGAAGGCCTCATAAATGCCATGCCAGATTATCTCGTCCAGCAGGTCCGGCGACATCCTTACAAAGATATGAAAGGCCTCCTAGAGGTCTTAGAGCGTCAGCTCGCGGTTCACCGATCCGGGGGGACGGAACGGCCGGCTCGTGGTGCCCGACAGGGACGCGTTAGCCACCCCGAGCCCAGCCGCCGCGCGGCGGAAGCACCAGCAAAGCCCCGGGAGAAGCCGGCTCCGCTGCGCTGTTTCAAGTGCGGGGAGCTTGGCCACATCTTACCAGCCTGTCCCTTATATGTCGAGTCAATGGACTGCAGCGTGGCCCTGACAGAAAGGTATAGTGCTTTGTCTCATCCCTTGGCTGTTCCGAATGTGGGAGTGGTTTTGGTAAATGGATACTCGGCGAGGGCTTTGTTTGATTCCGGGAGCAATATCTCTATTGTTGCTTGCCGTTATGTCTTGCCGCGACAGTGGATAAGTCAACGCTTAAAAGTTACCTGTGTGCACGGGGAGACCAGGGCGTATAGAGCCGCGAAATGTTTTATTGCTTGGAAGGGTGCGGTGATTCAACTGGCGGTCGCTGTTCTCCCGGAACCCCCCTTCCCAGTAATATTGGGGCACGACTGGTCAAAGATTAATTGCGGCAAGACGGAATCCACTCCTAGTAATAACTTGGGTCTGGCTGTGAGTAAACCAAAGAAACTCGCTGCGACTCCCACGCTGTGCCATGCGGCAAACACTGATGACGTAGGTCGGCCGGGGGAAGATGCTCAGGTGACGGACCCTGGCCCGGAACCTCCGGGTGAGGGCCCGAGCCGGAGCACCGACCCCTATTCAGTGACGGACGACCCACTAAGCCGGGTGGAGCTGCAATATAGGGCTACACCGGCTTCTTTCAAACGTGAACAGTGGAATGATGATTCCCTAAAGTTTGCCAGAAATGCTGTCGTTACTGTGAATGGCCATTTGTCAAGTGATCACACACCACCGGAACCCTACTTTATTCTTGAGAACGATCTGTTGTATCGAGTCGCGACTCACGAAGGTGAGATACGGAAACTGTTGCTAGTTCCGCGGACCTACCGGCGGGAGGTCTGTGAACTAGCGCATGCCCATCTCTTAGGCGCCCATTTAGGGACCGAAAAAATGTTGGAGAGAGTAAAGCTCCGATTTTATTGGCCCGGGATTAACGAGGAAGTCCGATGTTTCTGTCAATCCTGCCCTGACTGTCAGATCCGCCAGATCCCTAGGAGGGCTCGAGCTCCTCTCGTGCCAATACCCCTTGTCGATATTCCCTTCGAAAGGATAGGGGTAGACATAGTGGGTCCCCTGGAGCCTTCAAGCCGCGGCCATAAGTATATATTGGTTACGGTTGATTACGCGACTCGCTACCCAGAGGCGGTTCCATTGCGCTCCGCTACAACTAAAACAATCGCACGGGAACTAGTACTTTTCTTTTCCAGAGTGGGAATACCCAAAGAAGTCCTCACGGACCAGGGTACTCCCTTTACTTCGGATACGTTTAGGGAGGTGGCCAAGTTACTGCGAATAAAGCATCTGAAAACCTCTGTTTATCATCCCCAGACCGACGGATTAGTCGAGCGGTTTAATCAGACCCTTAAACAGATGCTACGCAAGGTAGTCAGCGCGGACGGTAGGAACTGGGATCAGCTTTTGCCCCTCGTCCTTTTTGCATATCGGGAGGTACCCCAAGCTTCCACGGGCTTTTCTCCATTTGAGTTATTATATGGATGCCAACCCCGGGGACTATTGGACATAGTGAAGGAAGGATGGGAGGAGGAAACCCTTCCTTCTACAAACGTAGTGGAATATATTGCGCAACTGCGTGATAGGTTAGCCCACATCAGGCCTATTCTTAAAGATCACCTGACTCGTGCTCAAGCAGCGCAGGCGCGTTGCTACAATAAAAACTCCACCCTCAGGGAATTCCAGCCTGGGGATCGGGTGATGGTGCTCATACCATCCTCCCACTCTAAATTATTGGCTCATTGGCTAGGGCCTTACGAGGTTATAGAAAGAAAGGGGCTGGTCGATTATTTGGTCCGACAACCAAACCGTCGTCCACGCGAAAGGGTTTACCATGTGAACTTGTTGAAGCCGTGGAGAGTTCGGGAAGAGGCCCCGATCTCCGGTACAACCCTCTCCCTGTTCTCAAAAAAAATGCCACTTAACCTCGGACCGGATTTATCCTCGTCCCAACGCCAGGAGTTGGAACAAGCAATACTGGCAGTCCCCGAGGTGGTAAGCGAGACTCCGGGCCGCACCGCGCTGATTGAGCACGACATCAGTACGGATCCCGGGGTGGTAGTCAGGGAAAGGCCCTATTGCCTCCCGGAGGCAAAGCGTGCGAGGTCGAACTCGAGATCCAGCGGATGTTGGACTTGGATGTTATTGAGGAAAGTCACAGCCCGTGGTCCTATCGTCCTCGTCTCTAAGCCCGATGGCTCCTGGAGGTTCTGTAACGACTTTAGACGTCTGAATCAGGTCTCCAAGTTTGATGCCTACCCTATGCCCCGGATAGACGACCTTATTGAGCGACTGGGTACGGCTTAATACTTGACTACTCTTGATATGACCAAAGGGTACTGGCAAATTCCCTTAACGGCATCCGCAAAGGAGAAAACCGCCTTCAGTACTCCTAGTGGACATTGGCACTATAAGGTTCTCCCATTTGGGCTGCACGGGGCACCTGCGACTTTCCAACGTCTGGTCGATAGAGTGCTACGGCCCCACCAGTCCTATTGTGCCGCCTATCTGGATGACGTCGTCAGCTATTCCGGCACCTGGGAGGAACATATTGTGCAGGTGTATGCTGTCCTGGCCACATTAGCGAAAGCAGGTCTCCGCATAAACCCTCGGAAGTGTTTTTTTGGTTTAAAGGAGGCCAAATATTTAGGCTACCTAGTGGGGCAGGGACAGGTGAAACCGCAATGTTCCAAAATCAAAGACATCCTGGAATGGCCCCGTCCGAGTACCAAGAGACAGGTGCAGGCTTTCTTGGGGTTGGCGGGGTACTACCGCCGGTTTGTGCCCCGTTTCTCTGAGAGGGCAGCACCCTTGACTAACCTGACAAGAAAGGGGGCTCCTTTGTATGTGGTATGGGATCCTACAGCTGACAAAGCATTTCGTGACTTAAAAGCGGCCCTTACCTCGGCACCTGTCTTAAACACGCCTGATTTTTCACTTCCTTTTCTTCTCCAGACCGATGCTTCGGACACAGGCCTGGGGGCAGTGCTGAGCCAGAGCATCGATGGTGTCGAGCACCCCGTTTTTTACCTGAGCCGGAAACTGTTGGACCGGGAGACCAGGTATGCGGCAGTGGAGAGGGAAGCCCTCGCCATCAAGTGGGCGGTTACACATCTGAGGTACTACCTGCTGGGTCGGGAGTTCACCCTTATGACAGACCACGCGGCCCTACAGTGGATGGCATTGCACAGGGAGTCGAATCCCCGAATCACCAGGTGGTTTTTGGACCTTCAGCCTTACAAGTTTACCGTCACTTATAGGCGGGGTAACCTTCAGGCCAATGCCGATGCCCTCTCCCGGGTTCACGACCTCTCGGTCCGGTCCGCCCGCCCCGATGGGGCTGGGCTGAGGGGGGGGCCCTGTCACGCACGCGCGCATGGGGAGTCGCAGAACGACCCGGGTAAGAGCGCGAAAACCGAAAGCCATGGGACGGGCAGGCAGCTAACCTTATTTTCTTTATCTTTCCCAGAAAGAAGGAAACGACGACACCCTGAATCACCTCCCGCTAATCCAGTTCCACAACTTACTTCCCTCTGATGACGTCAGTATCCCAGACTGCACCACTCCTCGTTACCCAGCATTCCTCTGTTCAGTTCCGGTCCCCTCTATAAATGTTCCCCCATCAACTCACATGGCTGTTAGCAGTTATCGAAGTGAATGTACTTGGACTGTATAACTATATTGCATCTTCTTTACAGTATACGGGGCCGGAAAACCCCAAACCTTTATGATCGTGTGTGTCTTTATTTTACACCAGGTCCTCTGTTTTACATCACATCGAAAGGGCAACATCATTGTTTACAAATTACAGCACAGTGTTCCCATCACCGCACTGAGATCTTGGGATCCACACACAGACCTCCTACACCACTGGCCGCCCCCTTACACCTCTTCCAGCAGCAACCAAGGCTTTTCCTAGATGGTCTCCCATCCTAGTATTAGCTGGGCTTGAACATGCTTAGTTTCCGGTGGCTTTAGATGTAGATAAACAGTTTAGCTTGCAGTCGTGACAGCTGAGCAGTCAATTTATACCAGACTGATTTATGTATTATATTAAATAAAATGGACTTCTGTATTTTAATAAATGATTGTTTGCCCTGGCACTGGATAGTGGCAACGCGTTGCATGTTTTATCGGAGATGCCAGTAAGAACTTCACTGTACTGTACACTATGCACTTTATTACTACTACTACTACTTCTACATACATAGCAGTGGAGCTTATTTTTAGCACACTGTCCTACAGAAAAAAAATCGAGGAGACCCAGGTAAATGAGAAAGGTAGTCTATACATCTAAACATAAACACATACAAGGTAGGTAGAACACAAGGAATTACAAGAATACAGAATAATAAATATTCTCTGGGTCTTTCTAAACAAAGCAGTGTGCCTCCCTAGCCCTATGGAGTGGCCGATCCACTTACCCACTAGCACAAAAGTCACCATTGCTCCTTCTATTTTCCTCACCTCCTTCAACAACTACTGGCGACTCTGCCCCCTTGACAGGTGTGCCCTTGCCAACCAATGACATTTTGTAAGTCTTTTGGTCTCTTTTACTGGATAAGAACTAGCCCCTAACTACAGTGCTGTGCTACCGGAGCTCACCTTGGTAGCCATAAATATGACTCTAGGCCTATTAGTCTGTTTACTATGGAAAGGCCAAGTAGTTCCACAGAGGCCTGAATAACATATGCAGCTGTCCCAAGCTGCTGCCATCTATCAGCTTGGGGGATTTGCTACACCTGCTGCTATATCCCCACAACTGTCCTTCCATTCATTTATCCTTGAAATGATTACTTCTGAGGGTTATTTAAATATACACAAGCCTCACTTCCCTGCTAGGACATTCTCTGTTTGGTTTCCTGGCCAGGATGCTACCTAACATAGTGCACATAACTTCCATGACTGCTACATAAAGAGAATTGCCAAGCAACAGAATTAGGTGGTCAGTGTCAAAGATAAGCTGTACATGAAGTAATGAGCTATAGGGATGCAGACCAGGCCCATACTTGCTGATAAGACTTGACCATGAAGAAGCTTACAACACATATTAATAAATGCTGTATCAAAATTTCATAACTACAGGTGGCACAGTGGAGTACTGCTTAGTGCTGGTGTCAGAGACCCAACACTGGACATGGCATCTGTTAAACTGTCCATCAGGATGAAATATGGTAACAGAAGAAGAACCTCCTAACAAGTCATCAACAATCACCAGTCGTCCCCACATAAAAAGCTAAATAGCACCCATCCCCACGCCAGCCCTCTGTTTTTGGAACTTGTATTTTCTAATCCAGCAATCAATCTGTCTGTCTGTCTGTCTGTCTGTCTGTCTGTCTGTCTGTCTGTCACAAATCAGGCGTGCAAACACCCCGTCTTCTTCACACTTCACAATTTGGTGTCACCATACCAGACAGCATCATACAGTCTCTTGCAGGTCGGATGAGTAATCTGTTCTAGGGTAGTAATCTCTTCATGCCACTGTACAAGAGAACGCGCAAGCAAGAGTGCAATGCTGACCTAGCAATCTCTTTCCAGTCATATCACAAGATGTGACCATAAGTGTAGAGATGATCTTTATTTTATTTAGCATGCACCATCATAGGGTGCATTACTGATCTAACATGAGAACAATACAGTTTCAAACTGAATACTGCAATAAAAAAGAAAACGCACAGCAAATAATGAGTAATGCCCCACTTTCAGAACTTCAAACGGTTGCAGGTTGATTTTAAGAAACAAGTAACTAAAACGTCTCTTAGACACCAACTGTAAAGTTAGAAAAAAAGGATATGTCAGACAAATAAACGTGAAGGACTTATACAGTTCAATAACAACTACAGTATTAAAATATAAAACAGCGTACAAAGTAACAGGGCAGGGCAGATTGATAAATTCTTGGTGGAGTTTTCAAGAGAAGCAGACTAAGCTGGTACATACTTATCACACAGGGAGTAGTGGCAAAAAATGTGGAAACAAATAAATAAAGGGACAGCAAATATGAAAAAGGGAAAAGGCCAATCTTCAGTCTGGTTTGAAGACCGTCCCGAATGGAGCCTCATTAACACAGGAACCGAAAATGATACCAGTGTGGCAGTGAGAAGAATGAAAGTAAAAAAAAAACATTCAGTTGTGTGTGGTAAGAAGAAAGGAAACATAAAGATGTTTTTGAGATATAAGAGCAGCTAAAACCACATGAACAAGTTTGCATAATCCCTCCAGTGGCTGGTTTTGACTTCCTGTGATGGCGAGGTTGTCATAGAAGTGATTCAAAGAGCAATGAGGCACGAGAAGACGTTCCCTGGTTACACAGAGAGCCCAGGAGATTAGGAATGCTTCGAAGACGCAGACACTAAGAACACAGCATTTGAGTTATGTTAATATACTGTAGCTTGAGATGATTAGAGTTATAAAATGAGCCATTTAGACTTTAATCTTAAAATGATAGTGGGGCTATAACATAAAAAGAAAAATGAATCAATAACTGAACTTCTGTTGTTTCTCATATAAAGAACACTTGGAATTCTCACATCATCAAGCTCCATAAAGACTAATTCATGTTGACTATGCATGTTGGGATTCACAGAGTTTAGCTTAGCATTGCTGCATGTTATGTCATCATTACTAATATAAATAATTTGTGACACACACTAAAACCTGTTTTTTTAAACTGATCAAGACTTAAGCTCTCCCATAACTTGGCCAGTTTAGCGCCAGCAGCCATACCACCTGTGCTTCAGAACAGATCATACACCTGAAGCTAAGTCTGTTTGGGACCAGTCAGTACTTGGATGGGAGATCACCTAGGAAAAACATGTTTTTTCCATGGAGTTAGTGAGGCAAGCAGGGTGTGCTTACTCTGTGTTCTGTGTGTAGATCCCAATCCCCCAGCACAGAGACAGGCTCACTGTGCTGTATTTATGGCACCATCCTTCAAATGAGACGTAAAACTGAGGTCCGGACTCTCTCTGGTCATTAAAGATCCCTGGGCTTCTTTTGAAAAGAGTATGTTTTATCGTGATGTCCAGGCTAAATTTCCCATCATGACCTTATCTGTTCTGACCCACTTAATCGTCCCCTGTCTCTAATTCCCTTTCTTTCTCATTTCTTCACCACCTAATAGCTAATGTGTGGTGCAATAATGGCTGCCATTTTATCATCCAGGTGAGTGCTACACATTGGCGGTGGTTGAAGTGGTTCCCCTCTGCCTATGTAATGGCGCTTTGAGTAGCAATAACAGCACTATATAAATTAAATTAATTATTTAGGCAATTATTTTAATATGCACATTTTTTGGATATGGGTGGAAAACTGGACTTCCTCTTTTCCTCTTGACTAGCTGTTCCATCCTCAACATTTTTATCCTAATGTACCCCTCGTCTCTCCTCTGCACATGTCCAAACCATCTCAATCTAGCGTGTCTCACATTGTCACCAAACTGTCATATCTGTGTTGTCCCTCTAATATACTCATTACTCAGAGTGAAAATTGTAACATCTTCAACTCTATCACTTCCAGCTCTGCATCTTTTCTTTTAATCAAGTGCCACTATCTCCAAATCATACAACATAGCTGGTCTCACTATCATTTTATAGACCTTCTCTTTCACTCTTGCAGGTACTCTTCTATCACAAATCACTTCTGCCATTCTTCTCCACCCAGTCCACCCTGTCTGCACTCTCGTGGTCACCTCTCTGCCTCATTCTCTGTTGCATTGGACTGCTGAACCCAAGTATTTCAATTCACCTACCTTCACCACCTGTGCTCCTTGCAGTTGCACTTTTCCACCACCTTCCCTCTCATTGATGCACATGTACTCCAACTTACTCCTACTGACTTTCATTCCTCTTCTCTCCAGTGTGTACCTCCACCAGGTTCATCTCAACCTGCTGTCTACTCTCACTATGGATCTCAATGTCATCCATGAACATCATAGTCCATGGAGACACTTGTTTGACCTCATCTGTCAACCTGTCCATCACCATTGCAAACAACAAAGTGCTCAGAGCCAATCCTTGATGTAATCCCACTCTCACCTTGAACCAGGCTGTCATTCCTACCACACATATCACTGCAGTCACATTGTCCTTATGCATGTCCTGCACCACTCTCACATACTTTTCTGCTACTCCCAATTTCCTCATACAGTACCATTTCTTCTCTCTTGGCACCCTGTCTTACTCTTTCTCTAAGTCCACAAACATGCAATGCAATTACTTCTGACCTTCTCTGGTATGAAACTATTTTGCTGCTCGCAGATCACCCCCTGTCCTCTCAGCATAGCATCCATCACTCTTTCTCTGATCTTCATCATGTGGCTTATCAACTTTATACCCCTGTAGTTACTGCAGTTCTGCACATCTCCCTTATTCTTGAAAATAGGTACTAATATACTTCTTCTCCATTCCTCAGGCATTTCTCAATTTTCAAAATTTTGTTAAACAATCTACTGCTATCTCCCTTAAACATCTCCATGTCTCCAGTGATATATCGGCTATGCCAAGTGCTTTTCCACTTTCCGTCCTCTTCATAGCTTCCCTCACTTCAGCCTTGCTAATCCCTAGTACTACGTGATTCACTATCTCCACTTCATCCAACCTACACTCCCTCTCATTTTCTAAATTTGTAAGTTCAAAGCACTCCTTCCACCTTTTGAAGACACTTTCCCCACTTGTCAGCAAATTTCCATGTGAAGCCTTTATCATCCTGATCTGCAGCTTGTTTTCCCCGCTTGGTCTCTCTGTCAGTCCAATCGGTACAAGTGCTTTTCTCCTTCGTGTCCAGCTTCTCATATAGCTCAACATATGCTTTTTCCTTAGCCTTTGCCGCCTCTCTTTTCGTCTTGTGCTACATCTCTTTGTTCACCTGTCTGTTTTTGTCATCTTGCTGGCTATTCCAATTCTTTTTCGCTAACTTCTTCCTCTTTATGCTTTCCTGTACTGCCTCATTCCACCACCAACTCTCTTTGTCTTCCTTCCTCTGTCTAGATGTCATGCAAAGCACCTTCCTAGCTCTCTCCCTTACCACATCAGCTGTGGTGTTCCAATCATCTATCCTGTCTTCACCACCGCCCAGCGCCTGTCTCACTTCCTCTCTGAATTTCACACAATAGTCTTCCTCTTTCAGCTTCTAAAACCTGATTATTGGTCCCATTCTCACTCTCTTCTTCTTTTCCATCACAAAATTCATCCTGCATACCACCAATTGATGATGTCTAGCTACACTATCCCCTGCCTCCACCTTACAGTCTCTAATCTCTTTCACATTGCATCTCCTATATAGTCCACCTGTGCGCACCTTTATCCACTCTTATACATCACACTGTATTCCTCCTTCTTAAAGTATGTAATCACCACCACCATATCCATCCTTTTTGCAAAGTCAACTACCATCTGTCCTTCAACATTTCTCTCCTTAACACTTTGCCTGCCCATTACCTCCTCATCACACTGTTCCCTTCACCAACATGTCCATTATGGTCCACTCCTATCACCACTCTTTCTTCATTGGGTATACCCTCCACCATTCCATCTAACTCACTCCAGAAATCTTCTTTCTCCTCCATCTCACATCCCACTTGGTGAGCACATGCACTGATGACATTTAACATTACTCCTTCAATTTCAAACTTTATGCTCTTCACTCTGTCAGACATTCTCTTCACCTCCAAAACACTCCTAACATACTCTTCCTTCATAATTACCCCTACCCATTTTTCTTTCCATCCATACCATGGTAGACCACGTTGCACCCACCTCCAATGTTTCTAGACTTACTCCCTGGGGTCTTTGCCCGGGATTCCTCTTTACTGGAAGGACCAGGGAGATAGCTTATCCAGGACATTACCTAACCCGGAATGTTAGAGGGCAATCCCCTAGCTTGCAGTAGTGCCACAGGTTTGGCACATGGCAGCTCAACACCCTGTTGGGACCATGGACACAGCTAGGGGATGCCTGGAGAATTGCAGAGCCTTTGGAGAAAAAGGTCCTCATGCACATGGAGCACTTCCGTGTGCCCTATAAAAGGAGACAGCCACTACTATTCTGAGAGCCAGAGTGGGAATAAGGTGTACAAAGCTTGCTGAAGGAGGAATGGAGGTGAAAAGAAAAAGAGACAAACAGAGAGTGAAGAGAAAGGAAAAGAAAGAAGAGGCCTGTGCTTTGTGTAGTGTTGTGCTGTGTGCCTTAACTGTACTATGCAGGTGGGAAACGGGGGAAGGCATTTCCCACATGGAAAAAGACAAAAAATAAATTAAAAATAAATAAAATAATTAATTGAAACGTTTGTGCTGAACTTGTGTCCTTTGTCTGTCTGTGTCAGGTTTGGTTGGCAGGAGTGCCCTCTGCAGGCCACATATTCCATCTACCTTTCTCAGATCTATCATATCAGCCATCTCTTTCCCTTTACCAGTCATAGTGCCAACATTTAAAGTTCTAATTGTGAACTACATATATCTCTTCCTCCTCTCCCATTGTCTTTGAACCTGCTTTCCCCCCTCTTGTTCTCCTTCATCTTCTTCGCCCAGCAGCAGCATAGTTTCAACCAGCATCCTGCTGGACAGCAGCATTGGTGGCAGTCGTTGGTAACCCTGGCCGTGGCCAATCTGGTATAGACAGTTTATTTCTCATATGCATGTTTGATTTGGCACAGGTTTTATGCCGGATGCCCTTCCTGATGCAACCCTCCCCAGTTTACCCAGACTTGGGACCTGCATGAAAACCGCACTGGTTTGTGCAACCCTTGTTGGCAGGCTTATACAATATATAAACTAAGTAAAATACTAAAATATCAAAAAGGGCATTTTACTTACTACAAACATGTGGTTTTAAGACTAATGTTTTGGAAAAGCACCAAAAGATCAACAATCCATTGTTTATTTATTGGAATTTTAGCCTATCCTCAAGTTAAGTGTCCTATTGTGTCATGGATTTATTATTTGCTGTTTCAGCATTCATTTTATTTTATCAGCTGTTAAGTAAGTTTATGTGGCAATTGGTCAACAGAGAATGACAAGGCACCTGAAAAAAAGAAAGATAATGATTGAAATACTGAAGGCTTTATTTAGACACTCCCCACGCAGCACCCTTCAGTTTATTTTCCAGGTAACTCAATCCCAGAAGGATTAACAATGGGTTGCATTGTCATAGAAACAGCCCTGTGCTTGTTCAGGTGAAGCACAGAGGGAAAGCAAATAGAGCAGACCAACTCTAGTCCTTCTCTCTGTGGCTTGTGAGGTTGTTTTTTTTAGATCAAAGCTTTTAGTGTATTTGTCTGGCTTGAAAATTTTAAAATTATGCAGTCAGGGCTTTTATTTTATAAGGCTGGAAGGAAATGAAATAAAAAAAGACTCTTTTTGTTACATATCACAAAGTAACTTGGAAATGGCATAACATTTTCATGCACACTTAATCTAATTCAGAGTTATTGGGGGCCTGAATTTATCCCAGTGGCATCCCAGTGGTTATCCCAGCTCTGGACAGGACACTAATCCATCAAAGGACCCATTGATACAAGTACAATTTAGAGTCACAAGGTAACCTAACCTGCTCACCTTTGGAGATGTGCAAAAAAAAAAACTTTAAATATGCAAACAGCACTAGACATCAGACTTGAAGTTAGGGCAATGGATACTCAAAGAAGAAACTGTAACCACTACTCTACTATATATCCACTAGTTTATTATTATTATTTAAAATACTTTCAATAAACAAAATGTTTTTCAGCTTTTTTACAAACAGGTCAACCTTGCACTTTCATTTCAAAGTCGTCATTAGCAAACAAGTTGCAAACTGAATTTAACCTTGCCAAGAGCTGCATTGTTTTCATAGTCAGACACTATGTGATTCTTGAGATAAGCAATCCTGAACATCAACATTTTATTATATCAGTTCCATTAAAACTCCTCCTGGCTGAAAATCACTAAAGCAGCTCTAAACAGGATGTCTCAGTCAGTCTGCCCTGGAATGGGGAAGATAGTTTTTAAATATGACTAAAAGCAAAAAAGATCTACTGTTTTCACTGTATGTGTCTATCTCTTTGTAACACATGTAACTGTAGGTTATAATGAACTGCTGCTGGCAGATTTCTTGAAAAATGACCTTGATGCTGTGAAAGGTTAGATGTAGACATTGGTGATGTGCAAAATGATTCTCTTTAGCCATTCAGTTCAAAAAAAGGATTCAAATCTCTGAATCACTGATTCGTTCACTTCAAAAACAACAACAAGCTGTATTCTAGTTTAAAATCTAGAATAGTATCATAGCAGTGTAACAACTTTAACCTCCAAACAATATAAACAATATAAAGAGCAAGCAGCAAAATAAGTAATTCACACATAATTATAATCTCTCTATTATTATAAAAAAAATCCTGGGACTAGACAAGACTTTTTAGCCTGGGACGAGACGTGACTTTTTCAGAGAGATAGTTTCATGTCCCGCGAGACTAGACTTTGTGCCAAGAGATTTAACCACGCCAGGGGCCAGAAATAAAAGACAAAGAGTAGATGACAAAATAGAACGTTGTAAAGAATTCAAAAACGTTGGCATGATACACATGCACAGCAGGTTAGAGATAATGAAAGTACTAAAATTTGACTTTATTACCCTTCTCTCAGTTTACTTCTCTGTCAAGATGCTCATGTAACCTGTATGTGTGTGTGCTAGACCATCAGTTATGTTGTCTGTTAGGCTTTTTTTATCTCTGAATTCACTGTCGTAATCTTCTTTATTTATTTATCTGGTTTGTACAATGCAATATACTGTATACCCTGCCATTCTTTCTTATATTCTGTAAGTGCCTTGAGCATGGGAAAGGTGCTGTATAAATAAAATGTATTATTATTATTTATTATTAAAATTGGAAAGTCTCAAAAAAAATGATAGTAAAGATGGCATTAGTGCAAACAAACAGAAATTATTACTCGGTGAAATAACGGAACAGAGAAAACAGATCGAATATATTGTTTGGATTTAAACTTTAAGTCAGAGGCTTGTAGATCGTCTAATTTGTGTTGCCATCAGGGAAAAGTAGTGTTTCTTCCCAATGAAGAGGTGTATCCGGGAAAATTAAAACTTTTGTTATTTGGTGAAAGTGAAATCCAAATACGCAAGTGGCAGAGACGCAAAGTGGCTAGTGCGTAGCACAGGCCGGGGGTGTTGGCAAGCAAAGCAAGCAGGGGGCAAAGACCCCCTAGTAATAATGATAATAATAATAATGATATTCTTTATAGAATTCTGACAATAAATAAAATTTCATCAGTAAATGCAAAAAAAAAAAAAACTATCACCCTAATAGAACCTCAGAATAGTACACACATCACAATAAAACTTTCTGATGGAATCTCTCATACATATATCATCAATGAACTGAATTGAGATTCTACTGTATGTACTGCAAGTCTCTTGTCTGCAGTTTGTTCCTCCATTCAGTACACAAACTGATTCTTTCGGTGAACTTGTTCAGTGTACTGTACTGTGAGTCTTTTGTCTGCAGTTCTTGAACAAACTTGAAATGGCTCTCCAGATCAGTAGGGGGCATGCTGGTTCATTCAGTCAGCTGGTACACGTACTGAGTCAGAGTGAACTGATCAATGGGAGGTGCTTGGTGTCCTCTACCAAGTCAGTCATTAGCTAGTTGTCATGATGACCATTTTGCTGAAACAGTTTACTGATAGACTATTTCCCGAAGACAGCAACCATTTAAGTGAAGTTAAAATGATAGCTCGAAATGGAACATAAAATGTAGCACTTACTGCAGATGCCTCGAAAAGATTTGTTCTTTAATGTTATTGTACAAGTAGGTTAATTTTGTGGCGTAGCTACAATGGGGCAAGGGGTGCAATGCGAGCGCATGAAGCGCGCAGGTTTGGGGGCCCATTCAATGATTATTGCATCCGGGCCCCTGTGAACCTTGCTACGCCGTTGGGTTCATTCATAGGCCAAGACAAATACAAAAGAGCTAGTTTGTTAATTCATTGTACATCACTAGTAGACATGTTACTATTGTAGTTCCCCAAGCAGCTAGTGGGCAGCCTGCTGCGACCTTGCCAGGTTACTGGGGATTGTAGCCAACCTAGCACTGTCTAGTATTTCTCTATGATTGTAAAAGCATGCAGTGTTAAGGACGGTTACAGGGTGGCCCAGAAGTAAGTGACTTTAGGCACAGGTATAAAAGTCCTTTTGACTTTATGACCAATGAGGTCAGAGTTTGGAGGTCATAACTTGGCAAGGGCTCACCTAAGGTAAGAGAAAGACAGAGAAGCCAGAATAGAGTTTCTGACCAGAAAGACAGGCAGGGATTGTTAGTCCGTTAGTTTTATTTTTGTTATTATTGCATTGTCATTTGCTTCTCCTCTACAACATTATATTTTTTATGTAAAAAAATCTTTTCAGTTTTGTTTTGGTGTCCAGGGTCCTTATTTTGGTGTTCCTCGTCTGCTTGAATAGCCACAAAAATCCCCCCATCGATTATTAGGAAACCATCATATTTTGACTGAGTGATAGGTGGGGATGGAAGAGCAGGCCATGGAAATTACTCTGAAGGAGGATGATTTAGAGTAACAGGATGGAACAAGTACATATTCAACTCTGCACTACTTTGAACACTTGGCAGCTGAACTGTCAATCAGTGTGACGGTGCAGGTCAGCTCCATTTTCCCACTTCAGCTTTGGGAACCTCTTGAACCCGACACCGTTCATAATCATGACTGGGATGAGTCAGCGAATGAGGACAAACACACAATGTATTGCAAGGGGTGGGTGCAAAAGTGAATTGTGCTGTTATTGAAACAAAACCAAAACGGTGTTCCAAAGTGCGGTTACTCCAAAATGTCCAACAAATAAATAATCCAAAAACAAAAAGTGCTGGTGAAGGTTAAAAACAGTTCTATAAATAATCCATTAAAACAGTGAGCCCCAATACTTCCCTTTGAACCTGGCATCACCTCCCCTTATCCTGTCCACATCAAGCTGAAGGAGGAGATGCTTGCCGACAGGTGCAGTCAACCTTCCTATCTGGGCTCCGTTTTCTGCTGCCCTCCTTTGGGGTATGCAGGGCAACCTGTCAAGCCCCACATGCCTCTCCTGTCGCTCACCTTCAGCCTTTGCGAGGAGATGCCATCAGTCAGGTCGCTTCTGCTACCAAGAAACTGCTTAGTAGGAGTGCTCCTTTCATAGCCTCTGACTCACTCCTAACCACCTGCCTCATTCCATTCAGCTCAGGCACTCTCACTCTCGGTCTCTGCCGCTGCCTCTCTATCTTCATTTACCTTTCAACCTCCTTTATGTCTCGAGTCTACCTCTCTCAGTCACTGGCCAGTCTCTTTTCCTTTCGATCCTTCTTCTTTTTTTCCTCCCAACACTCGTGCTTTCCTTTTAAAAAGGATTCTATTTCTGTCATTAGAACGCTCTAGTAGACAAAATACAGTTCAATAAAAGCCAGATACAGAATTAAAGGATAGGACTGGTATTTTTCAAGGCGAAATTACAGTATTTCTTTACAATCATGATATAAATTAATTTTCCACATAAAAATGCTTTCTAAAGTGAAGTTTTTTATAAAGATTTTAAAAATACCTTGTATGTTCTTGCAGCTTACAATGGGGCTCAAGGGTACATGGGTCTAAACATGAAAACAGACTTACACTTAAAAAATATGTCCATTTATTAAGGCAAGAATGTTATCAGATATTAATCTGTCTCTTGAGATTGCACAAATATTGTAAAACAGTATATCTATGTTGCTTTAGAAATTAATAAAAAAGCAAATAAACCATTTGTAAGATTAGGCGAATTTAAAAGAAAATCAAGTCTGCACCTCATCTCGCTGATTGTCTCCCTCTCCTTGTAACCTTTCACCCCCCCCCCCCCCCCCGGGGCGTGGATTTCTCCAGCTTATTTTGTGAATGCCGCAGGTGCCATTTTCATTTTGAAAAATTATTCATGGGGGGTATATTTTCTTTCAGGATTTAGACAAATAGCTATCCTTTTAAATCGAGAGTATGTCCCACTATGAAGACAAGGATATATTTAGTATAACTGATGAACAATATTAATAAAATCCAGAATATACTGATGAGGAGATCCAACAGATTGAAGAGGAAAGAAGTGAGAGGAGAGCAGAACTGAAGAGACAAAAAAAAATGATGTAACTGGAAGCCATGGTGCTGCAACAAAGAACTGGTGATTGATGGTGCACATATAGAAAACGTGAAGTAATGTCTACTGAGGAAGAGTGCCTCTGTTACAGGGAATAGGATGTGTTGCTTCCACCACTGGAAAACGTAGACATGTCAGGGAATGAATGGTATAAAATTATTTTTTTTAAATTTCATTTAGGTAAAAAGATTACTGCATATGAAATGTTTTCTCACTTGATGAAACTAATAAAGGAAAGTAATTTTATACACGTTTGTTAAACATTCATCAAAATGTTATACAGTATGTTGGCCCTGATTTAAACATAATATGTACTAAGCACCCTGCCCCCTCAGTGATTATTTCCGCTTGTTTGGAAAACAGGAGGCCAAGACCCTTATCAGCACTCATGTTATGTCTTCTTGTTGGACTGCAGCCTTAAATTGCAGCCAGAAAAAAGTGAGATCCTAATCCCTGCATTGCTCTAAATCAGTGAGACATGGTTTCATACTTTGTTAAATTGAGTTTGACATTATTTTAACTTTAGCTTGAAAGCTATCCTGTGTTTATACTTATTATTTGTCATTGTTCTTTATTTTTTCAAGTTTATTGTCCAAAGGGACTGGAACATTATCCAGTAGCACCACATGCAAGGTAGGAACCAAACCAGGATGGAGCGCACTCACTCATGTACTCCAACTGTTACCTAGGAGCCAATCAGTGACTCAGCCAAATGTGGACATTTTTGGGAAGTTGAAGGCAACCTGGAATACCACAAAGATACAGGATGAACATGTAAACGCAATAAAGACATGATTTAAACCCAATCTTCTGGTGGTCTGAATCCACAGGGATAAACACTTCTGACCTAAAATATATGTATGTTTGCAAATGTAACGCAGCAATAGTAAGGGAAAGCCTCTGGAATGATGATGCTTTAATTGAATGAATTAGTTTTTTATGAAGATGAAGGTAGAATTAAGCCCAATTTCTCTTATCTACTAGCCTTAAAATTTATATTAACAACGTATGTATAACCTTATTTCGTTTTTGCAGAGGGCTAGTCGAATGTAAGCCTAGAATTACATTTAGAAATATGGATGAACCTCCACTGCCCTCTTGTGGTAATATAAGATAGATAGATAGATAGATAGATAGATAGATAGATAGATAGATAGATAGATAGATAGATAGATAGATAGATAGATAGATAGATAGATAGATAGATAGATAGATAGATAGATAGATAGATAGATAGTGTCTGAATTTATCCATTTTCCCTGAGTATAGATGTCCTGCAGGCTTGATGATCCGTTCAGCACACTTTATCACATTCTTTACACTTCTGAGAGTTGCAGCTACCAAACTAGGCAGTAACGCACACAGTAAGCAATAACTCTGCTTTCAGTATGGCAGGGGAGATTTGGAATGTCCCCAGTTTCCTGGGGTAATACAGGCCCTGCTTTGCTTTCTGCACCAGAGTGGGAGGCATGATTAGTCCATGTCAGTTGCTCATAAATATCCACATCAAGATACCAATAGCTGCTAACTTGGTCCCCTGGAAACCCATTGATCATAAGTGTGTGTAGTTCGTGTGTTGCTTCTGTCTGAAGTCCACAATCATCTCCTTGGTTTAGGAGATATTCAGGTCCGATTTTTTAAACTGACAACAACAAGACACTGCGGTGGGCTGGCGCCCTGCCCAGGATTTGTTCCTGCCTTGCGCCCTGTGCTGGCTGGGATTGGCTCCAGCAGACCCCCATGACCCTGTGTTAGGATATAGCGGACTGGATAATGACTGACTGACAACAAGACAGCACCTCCATCCTGTAAAGGTAGGCAGTTATTACCAATATATAATCTATGAATTGCCCAATGGTGTTAGAGTAGGGCATAGATGTACAATCACGAGTGTTCAGGTCATATGGCAGAAGACTCAGGACACAACCTTATGGAGCACCAATATTAAGGATGAGGGTGACACAGTCAACAGTCGCCCACTGTGGCCTTGCAACTTGGCCATTCAAGACCCAGTCACAGAGAGAGCAGCTCAGTTCTGGATCCCTGAGCTTGGTGGGCCTGCTGTGGATGGGCAGTAATATAGTATTAAAAGCTCAACTATAGTTTGAGAACATCACCCTTGCATCAGCATAGTGCCCATTTTTGAGAGAGAGTAGAGTGGAGGACATAAGAAATAACATCATCTGTACATCTGTTGGATCAATATACAAACTGAAAGAGGTCTAGTGAGTCGGGGAGAGCTGAACAGATAAGGT
This sequence comes from Erpetoichthys calabaricus, assembly GCF_900747795.2. Lineage (NCBI taxonomy): Eukaryota > Metazoa > Chordata > Cladistia > Polypteriformes > Polypteridae > Erpetoichthys > Erpetoichthys calabaricus. The sequence goes on along the minus strand of NC_041401.2, from coordinate 148,437,295 downwards.
CCTTTGTAAGCCTTTCAAAACTCTTCATCACCAGTAAGGTCAGTGCTACAGGACATTGGACGTTTAAGCAAATTGGGTTGTTTTTTCTTGGGCAAAGAATAATACTGGAGAACTTGAAGCATGTGACAATAATGACCTTATAAACCTAAATGAAAATGAATATAAGAAAATGTTTCTCAATCAGTCAAACATTCATCCATCTGTTCTCTGAATCTCATTAGTCACAATTTTGGAGTGTCAATATACTGAAATATATTCCAACAGAAACAAGAGCAAGGTAGAACTCAGTCCTTGAAGGGGCACCAGCACCATTGCGAAGGACGTTCACTCATACAGGCCAAACTGGTATTACCAAACAGCTTCAACATGCACTTGTTGGTAAGAAAAACAAGAGTAAATGATGAAGAGCTAATGCAGACATGGAGACGACATGCAAACTCCACACCAGCAGTGTCTGTGCTCTTCTTCATGCCCAGTACACAAGAGCTTTGATGCAGCTGTTGTAACCACTGCAACACCCCATTTGGAAAGTGCCTTTTATGGATTTTTCTATTAAATGTTTCATGTTATTAATTTGTTTTTTAATTTCTTTATTTTAAGGCATTTCAATGGACTGTTGCCCTGCCCAGGGCTTTTTTCCTGTTTTGTGCCTAGTGCAGCCAAGAGTAGACTCTCTCTCCTTCACAAACCTGATTTAATATAGAAGGTTTTAAATATAGTTTCTTATATACAGTGTGACCTATAGGGGGCACCATGAACCCCCAAACCATCTAACACACCCACACCAACACAAGCCCCAGTTCAAATAATAATTTATTTTAGCAAATACCTTCAGAGGTAATGCACAAATACAGCGCAAGCACGATTCCTCCTATTCTTTCTTTCTTTCTTTCTTTCTTTCTTTCTTTCTTTCTTTCTTTCTTTCTTTCTTCTTTCTTTCTTTCTTCTTTCTTTCTTTCTCTCAATCCACACTTCCAGGCAAGTGTTGTCCAGCCTTTCTCCTGACTCTGACTCACCTGGATGAGGCTGAGCAGCTCCCTTTGTGCCAGACTTGGGAGAACATTCCAGTGTTACTGAAAGCAATTCCGGGTCAGGTGGAAGTTTCTTAAAGTGGGAACAATCTGTCACTGCAACTCCCCCTGGTGGCACCCATGAAACACTGCAGGGTTGTCTAACAGGACTGCAATTCCGAGCCTGCCCTGCGCTGTAGCCCCGGAAGACTGGATTAGGGGAGCAAATAGTCCACGCGACTGGCTTCCCCCTGTCCCTCTGTTAAACTGGCTTCCTGGCCAGGCAAGGAACTTTGAACCCTTGGCCGAAAGGCCAGCCCATGCTTGCTGTCCATGACAACAGTAATCTAACAAAAATCAGCATGCATACCGTACTTTGTGTTAGATTGTAGCTACAAATGCTTTAACTCAGTTGTGGATCAGCATGCTATTTATCTGGAAATCTAGTATGTGGATTTCATTAAACAGCCGATAATGTAAATAAAAAAGTAAGACAAACTTAGTCAACAGCTTGAAAATTAGGGGAGGAAAAGAAGAAATCATTCTTTGTTGCCAAATCACTGTTTTTACAATGCCTGATACCATGTGACTAATGTTGTTTAATAAAAAGGCCTTCTTGCCCCATACAGTGAGAACTAGATGCACTGATAAAACGTTTTCAAGAGAGAAATTTGGTTTGTCAGCAGATTTTACAGAGATACTATGACATAACAGTAAAAACACATCAGAGTACAGCCATCAACCATAAAATATAGCAGTAAACATAATAGTTACATTATAACATCACATTCTTCACATTACACATAAAAATGAAACTGGCATTAAGATTTAACAAATGATAACTGTTCATCAAATAATTTACTTTAAGCCTGTTTGTTAAAACTGAATGTATTTAAGAGATCATTAGCAGTTGGGATGAACAGTTATTTGAACTGGTAGTTTTTGATCCTGAAACCTTGAACGCATGACCTAATGGCAAAAATGGGATTTGAGAATGTAATGAGAGAGCCCTGTCTGTGAGAGAATACACACTGCCTTCCATAATACTTCCTAATTAAATAGGTCTTTCAGATTTGAGTATTGAGACCCATTATTGGAGTATGGCGTATGTTTTACAGGGTCCAATGTTGGGGTGCATGGTGGGAGAGAAGGAGAATAAGGCTTTCTATCATAGAATAGATAAGAAGATGTCAGAAAAAGACCAATATCATTACTTCTGCTCTACCTCCAGATCTGTCTCTTCTGGCACACCAATTTAAAAAAGAGGCAAATACCTGAAGATTGGCCATGTGTCTCATCACCTCGCTAAAGGAAACAACTGAACTGGGAGTAAGACTCTTCAATAATTGTTTTTTTTTCTGATTTAATTTTAACTATGTCTGCTACATGTGGTAAAGACTGGTAAGAAGTTAGAAGGGTTAAGTGAGGAGATTGGGAGGGCACCAGGTAATTAGTTTAAAATCCCCTGGCATTATAGATGACACCAGAAAAGTCTAGTACTTTATTCCTGACCACTTGTTATGTGTTATGTTCAGCAGGCAATAAAAGAGTTGTCCAGCCTTTAAGTCAGGGCAGGGACATATGAAGACACTGGCAAAAGTTCTAGAAGGACAGTTCATGGCGTTCCTGAGAGCTATTCATGACCCCAGAAGTGGTCCATAGCAGGAGCTTGAAAGTCCTTCTCAAAAGTCCATCAAGACATCAACTCTAAGGGGTAAAATAGGTCAGTAGAGGAGAGAAAGAGTGGAGGAGCAAATTGTTCTCCATTAACCTCATGTACTTTCATTACATTTATTTTTGTTAAATAAAAGCTTTGGCTTCATGGGCCTCCTTGAATGCATTTTGTGTTAGAATGCCACCCCCCCTCAAGTTTGTAGTATATATTCTAAAGGATTGCAGTAATTATTTTATTGTACAAATAATTTTGTTTTTGTAGGAAATTAAATTACAGCTGTTTATTCTGTATATATGTATAAGCAGAATGAATTTAAATTTTCATTTGAAGGTTGCCAAAACTGACCTGGACTGGTCTGCGGCATGAGAAATGTACGATATTTAGGGAAGTAAGCACGTGCATTGTCAAAAGACATTACGACAGAATCACGCATAATGTGTTGCACAAAAATTCCCAAAGATAGCTGTTACATATACATGTGCAATGTAATAGCTAACAGGATTAGTCCACATACACAAAAATGTCTTAAAGGTTCATGTGACTGTGGCCAAATAAGGTTTATTAAAAAAGAATACATGCAAAATAATTAGAGTACTCATGATCACTGAACTAGATGTTGAGACCCTTTTTTTAAAGACACTCAAAAGTCAATTATCTTATTTTCCCTTTAGCATACCAGGCTTGTTAAGAACCCCAGGAATTATAATTATTCAGCAAACAAAGCCTAGATGAAGCTAAGAATGTAATTTTTTTGACTGAATCCAACATTTCATTGCATTTTCATTGGTGCCAATCAGAAAACATAACCTAATGAATTATGCAGAATTTTGGGGGGATTTCTTGATTAACTTTAAAATGCTTTACTTAATTCAATAAATACAGGGTGGAGCAGGAAATGTGAAATTTTGGAACTAGGTGTTGGTAACCTTGGGACATCGGTAGTTGTTTGGGACCAATGCGACCTTGTTTAGAACGACAAAGGCAGCTATTCGACTATTTCTTGGAAGACATCTCATTTCACGCAACCGTGACATTCCATGGCCTCTGAGATCCCCATATCTCATTGTTTGTAATTTTCTTCTGTTGGAATATCTTAAAAGCCAAGTGTACCGCACACGTCCTGCAACAATTGCTGAATTAAAAAGGAGGATTGAAGAGGAAATCACTGGCATTCCTCTTGACATGTTACGTCAAGTAATGCAGAATTTCCACAATAGGCTGTCAGAATGTGTATGGAGAATTGGACAACAACTTGATGTTTTCTTCAAAACATAAAATGAATATTGAGTGAATATTGATAACCATCATTAATTGCATATCCTTTACAATACATTTCACAATTAAATGTATTTTATAATGTCTTTATTCGTGCATTGAACATCAATTGAACATTTCCGGTTTCCCTCCACCACCCTGTATTATAGTTAGTGATCTGACTTTAGACATGGATGGGCATTTCAGCTCAGCTGAGCTTATCAATGTTAATTACCTAATTGCGCCAAAATAATGAAGTGTCTATCACAATACTTTGTAACTCTTTCCAGGTGTCTGTGGCTCTTTGTGTAAAGATCAATCTTCTAACATTTGGGTGAAATTTACACTTGACATGTTTCCATCTTATGTCCCTGAGTTTTTATTAAAGAGCTGATATAAAATAAGAGTTTGTGTCCATTGTATTAATTGGATTTAACATAATTTTGAACACGTCATTAATGTCACCTCTTAATCCCTCTTTGTTTAAAATCCTCTTACCTTGCAACTCACCGTCTAGTTGCACTTTTCTCGACTTTCTCTAGTGCTGCTGTGTCTTTTTGTAATATGTACAGTAGACCAAAATTACACACAGTATTTGAGATGAGGCCTCACAAGTGTTTTGTTTCCATTTCATAATGGTTGTTGCCCAAAATGTTTTTTTTTATATGCTTTATTATATTTTATTACGTTTTATTTTTTAATATTGTTTTCAACTGTTAGAAAATTAACTTGCACTATTGTCATCACCATTTTGTTTTTCCTGGGGTGTTAATATTTTGAGTCGCTGTTGCCACGATGTGTCTTTGGTTTACTATGAAATGCATTCCAGAAGTGACACAATTGTAGTCTTTGGCAAAACACTATAAAAAGCAGTGCACCCCATACGAAATCATCCAAGTTTGCTGATATTTATTTATTGTGTCTGTGTTAGATTATTGGCTTAGATTTCCATTTTCCTGACTTTTGTTTCTCTATTTATTAATACAATTCTTTGATTAGTGATTTGGTTTTGACTTACAATAGGATAGACATTTGGTTTCTATTTTGGCTTTGTTTAACTTTTTTCTCCCAGACATCCCCATTAACTTTGGTAATCTTTCCTGGTTCAAAGCTTAAATGCTACTATGTAATATAACTTGGGAGAGAACCTCTGTTGACTTGCACTCTACAAATTGTGCTTTATTAACCTAACAATCCAATCAGCTTTGTTAATGACTTTTGTACTGTGTTTTAATCGTCAACAGGTGCAAAGTCCACTACAACTCCAGGTCCCTTATCATAAGTGTACTTTTAAGTTTCAAACATATGTGAATATGTTACATCTGTTTATATTAAGATTTGTGTCAAAGTCTGAATTTTGTTCCAGGTCTACATCCAATGGTTTGGTTGATCCTAGATTATCATTCTACCAAATTTATTCACATCTTCTGACTTAACTGTTTTTGTGCTTATACAAGGGACATTCAAAAAGTTTCTGCACTTTTTTAAACTCTATTTATTAAGAATTTCAAAATCAAATTTCATCACTTTTCTACATAGTCACCTTCCTTTGCGATACAATTATTTTTATCACACTCTCAGATACGACCAATTACTACTCCTCCCGCCTTCACCGTTTCCAACGAAAATATAAAAGTGCGGAAACTTTTTGAATGTCCCTCATATTCTCTTATTGACATGATCAATAAATAAACAAAAGTCTAGGGCCAACATTTATAAATGAATTCCAAACATGGATATGCTTTATTTATACCTACAAGTGGAGTCCCATAATGCTCTTGTTATTGAAGCATGGCAGACACAAGAAACCTAACAGAGCACTTCCTTTAATCAGCTAAATTAGTTTAAATGTAATGACTAGAAAGTACTTTAAACACAAAAATCAGCTGTGATGGATGGCCGTGGACCTTGCCCCACCGGGAGGCCTGGTGAAGTAGGGGACCGGGAGAGGGGGCAATTCCTTCCCCAGGTCACAAGATGGCAGCCGTCCTGGATGATGTGGAAACCACAGTGCTGGAAGGACCAACCCTGTGGTGATCCGGGGCACCTGAAGGACTATGGAGCCTTGGAGTGCAGCACTTCCACCACACCAGGAAGTGCTGCCAGACCAGGAAGCAGGTACACCCAGAGTGCTTCCGGGTGCCCATGCAGCACTTCTGCCACACCAGGAAGTGCTGCAGGAAGGCCATCAGGGAGCCGGAGTCAGGTGGAAGAGGACGGAACTTGCGAGAGAGGAGTGGAGGCGGTAGTGATTGTAAAGAAGAAGAGAAGTAAAAAGAACTGAGCCTTGTGAGTTCATTGTGGTGGTGTTGTGTTGTGTTGTATAAAAGAACAGAATAAAAGTGTGTGTGTTGTGGATATCTGGCTGTCTCAGTGTCTGTCTGTGTCTGGGCTTCTTTAAACACAGCATACAGGTAAATGTTATGGTCCAGAAACAAACCTCTGAATTAAGCATTATCTAAAGCCCCAAAAGGGTTAATCATTAAGAGCTATAGGATAGGTGAAAAGAAATAAGACTTCTTAAACGTTAACTGTTAACAGAGAACAAAATATATAAAGTGAAATTTTATACATGATCTCATTTTATAATTTGAATGTGTGGGTACAAAGTTCACGATATCCTAGTTAAACATGCAGGTAGTCTCAAGTACATTTTTTCTCTTACAATTCTTTTGCAGATTATTGACGTATATTAAAAGAGCAGCAGCCCCAGCACTGAATCCCTGAGGGACACCACTTTTAACATCACTTAATTCTGAAGAAATGTAACTTTTTCTTCTTTGTATTTAATCCATTTGTGCACCCATCTATACACTGTTACTTGAACTCCCACTTGTTTTGGTTTGATTATCAGTCTCTAATGTGGTTTCTCTTCAAAAGTCTTCTGAAAATCAGGATAAATAATATCATAGGCAACCTGAAACCAGGAAACAGATTGTCCTTTTTGCTCTCAGCTTTATGACTAGTATGGCACAGCAAAACATGTTGTTATGTTTTCCATGACTAGAACTGGGCCACTGAATGTTTCATTAAGTATAATGAATAGAAGAAAAACAACATTAACCAATTCAATAAATTTCATGACCCCAGAGTACATTATGTCAGAAATCAGCAGACATCAAAAAATAAAGCTGTACTGCTGTGCCTTATTTCTTTGCAGTGATGGGTACATCGTATTGATGATGAGTCTCACTAGGAAAGCTAACAGGACCTCTTGGGTCATCTTCACCTCTTCAGCTATAGACAGCCCTAATGGTGACTTTGCTACAAACAGCATGTAAGAAAATGTGAAGAAGAAAAACGTAAGGGAGGAAAGATAAATAAAATGCATGGTAAACAGTAAGCAGAAGCAAGACAAAGAAATTAGAAACCTTTTGGAATGGCACGAAGAAGGCATCAAATCAGTACCAAGAAAAGATTTTGAGAAAAGCTGACATCTCACCTGCCTCGGAGTTTCTCCCTTTAGATATTTAAATATTGATTGCTAGCAATGTCACATACTGAGCAGAGTGCAGCACTTTTCCTCAAGCTAAAAGAGTGTTCACATAAGCACAACAGTTACTGTGTTGACTCTGTATAAATACAGGAGGCAGTAAGCACCTGCCAGCCATGTATAGTACATACTGTTGCATCCTGCAAATGCTGCCTACCTGCAAAACTTCACACTTATAAAGCGTAAGTTTAGGATTTTTGAAGCTCAATTTATTTTGTCTCAATAGTGACATACATTTAAATCTGTCAAATATTTATGGTGTTAAGTGAAGCACCTACGCCTTTCCTCGGTATCCTCATGTGTCTCAATATCACTTGTCTCGGCACTTCCTCTCTCAATCACATTCTCATAAAGCCTGCTTCTCAGACTCTATCATTTTCAGGTGTCTTTCTCACTTGCTGTCTGCTACCACCAATAGTAGACAGGCCCCCCATTACGCATTGTGAAAACATCATTTGTGTTCTTGCAAATATGTCCAATTTCTTTTATGCAATTCAGACTGAACCTCATTAGTATTTAGAGACTCTACATTACTTGTACGTTATTTACTTTGGTTGTTGTTGTTGTTGTTGTTGAAATGCTCTATTGTACCTCCTTTTTTGTTAAACAATTGACACAATTAGGAATTTCACTTTGTATCCCTAAAGTATTACATCATCATCCCCACCACTGAGCAAACACAACCAAAAGTGACCAAACAGGCCAAAGCCAAAGTGACCATTCAGACTGCTCGGAGGACTGGACACACACACACACACACTTACACATGCACACACATGCACAGTAGTGCTTTAATTATAAAGTATAGATACAGACATATATGCAATTTCAAAGTCTGCCAACAGATGGCATTGTACTGGTCTCTATATTGATGTATGTGTTGTGTATATTCAGAGTTCTTTATTACTTTTGCTGCTCTATTAATTCATCACCTTCTATTTTTCAAAAGATCCATCATGAGAAATGCAGCAAATTGCTTATTATTCCCGGAAAACCATCACAAAATGTTTCAATTTTTCTTTAAGTTCTGTTTCCTAATGGCCAACAATTATACTACAATATATACTTACCCCTAAATTCTTTACCTTCGTCTTGACTTTTAATCCTAATGCATCAAGTTTATTTCTAATAACCTCATTATATCCTTTATTGCCAATCCACTAAAATTTCAGTTTTTTCTTTATTTAGTTTGAGAAAATTACTACTCATCCATTCAGAAACACAAGTAAGACATTGTGTCAGTGAGTCAATAGAGTCGGGGTCATCAGGTGCTATTGATAAGTACAGTTGTGTGTCATTAGCATAGCTGTGGTAGCTCACGTTATGCACCGAGATAATCTGACCTAATGGAAGCATGTACAGTGATCCCTCGCTATATCACGCTTCGACTTTCGCTGGCTTCACTCTATCACGATTTTTTCTCATACACGCTTACGTCACTATGCATGCGCTTTCTGAGAACTTTTATCTAAGCCCCACGATGGCTCCTAAACGTGCTGCTTTTTCTAAGCCTTCTGACAATGAAACTAAGTGCTTACCATCCAGGAGAAGGTGAAACTCCTGGATTTGATCAAAGATGGCAATACCCACAAAAGCCTCCTCATTGCATATGAAAAGACAGCGCCAGCAACTGCCTATCAAGATGTTCTTCAGCCGCGCACCCGGACACCCACTGCCTACTCCTAGTACTCCTTCAGCGGAAGAAGACAACGACGCACCTGCTGAAGATACTGCACCACCTGAAGACCTCTCCTACTGAGGTCGTGCCTTCATAGGTTAGTGGTTGTGTGTAAGAACTGTGTGTGTGTGAGTAATTAAATGTACAGTACAATAATAATAATATGATATTTGTAACGTCTAATATGTCTTATTTTCTCTTATTTTGTCTAATATATTGGGTAATATGAGTGTAATGGTGACTAAAGGGTGTTATTTCATGTCTAGAGGACTTTAATAATGTTAAAAAACGTATTTAGAAGGTCGTAAACAGGTTTTTCTATACTCTACTGCGAAAATATTCGATTTATAAATAAAGAATCCTACTTCGCGAAAATACATTTATCGCGGTAGAGTCTGGAACAGATTAACCGTGATAAACGAGGGTTCACTGTAAATCGAAAGAGCAGCGGACCCAGGATAGAGCCTTGTGGAACACCATATAGAATATATGTGTCATTAAAGTATAATTACCACAACTAATAAAGAATTTTCTAGCTGCCAGGTAGGATTCAACCAATTTAAGACACTGCCAGAGAGGTCCACCCACTGACTAAGGTGATTTCTAAGAAATGGTATCAAATGCGGCACTCAGATCTAAGAGGATGAGAACAGATAATGGGCCCTCTGTCTGCATTTACCCGCAAGTCATTTACTATTTAATGAATGCAGTTTCTGTACTGAGATTTGTTCTGAAACCAGACTGAAACTTATCAAGAATAGCATGTTATTGAGGTGGTCATTTAGCTGCATAATGACCTGCCTTCTCTAGAATTTTACTTAAGAAAGGCAAGTTAGGAATAGGTCTAAAATTTTCAAAGCAGAGGAGTCAAGATTATTTTTTTTGAGTAGGGGTTAACTACAGTATTCTTAAGACAGTCTGGGAAGACCCCCGTATCTAATGTCAAGTTTACTATGTCAAGAATACTGTCAATTAGCACGCCGGATACCTTCTTTGAAGCTCAAGGTGCTACACCACTGTAAGGACATAATTTACATGCACTGCAGTCTGGTAGAAGGTGAGGTGATAAGTTGAGAGCTGTATATGTAGTTTTGAGTCACGATCAATAAAAAAGTTCAGACATTTTCTGCCTGGTGTGTTTTCTTACCTCACGGGGCGCTACACAGGTACTCCTGTCATAACCTTCCACATCCCTAAGATGTGCAGGTTAGATTACCTGGTGATTCTAAAATGTGATCGTGGTTGTGAGTGTAACTGGGATCTGCAAAATCCATTGAAGACTGGCCTCTGAATTCAATGTGCCTTCAGTGTCTATGACCATGAATTGAAATTAGCTGTTAAAGATTATTCTGTTTGGTCTTTTCAATGGCACATTATTACTGAAAACAATAAACATGACCTGTGTCAGGCTATGCCCTCTCATAACCTTGAATAGGATAAAGCAGGTTTGAGATTGTATACCACTGTATATGATATTTAAAGTTGTACTTGGCTGGCAAGAGCTTCTGATTAAGTTTCTCATGTTCCTGGAACAAAATCAAAGTTCCAGCTTTGTCATTTACCTTTAAACAAATAGCTCTATAGTCTTAGCTGTTTGGAGCACACAATTTTGCATTTTTAATAATACACATTCCCTTAGGAATTGAAATAATGAGAGATATTTTTTGTTTACATTGCACACATTTATGTGGATGAGAAAGGAAGGGTTTTTTTCATATTTTTCCTGTTTGTGTTGTCAGTGGCTGATTGTCAACAACTTCATTTCTATCAGATTCACAGATTGGGACATCCTCAGCAAAGGAAAGTTGTGCTGCCATGTGAGACGGTGCATAATGTTTTCCCTGAAATTAATCACAGTTAACCTTAAAGGGCTTCAGGCACTTAAACCTGAAAGAGAGAGTGAGGCTAAGAGCCCAAAAGACAACAAATTGTCAGTGGCCAGACCATGAGGGACCTTTAAGAAATCAGTAAAGAACAGCATAAGACCAGTACTTACTCTCTGCTGCTAATACTTTCCCCATCTCTGACTGGGATGAGTGACACCATTGTGCTCCATTGATTTGTAGTCTGTTTGAGAGATAAATAAATTTCCAGTTTTTGGGGTCATCAACAGTTTTTGAATCATCAGAATTCTGATCTTTTTGTAACTGTTATGACCACGTTGAAGAAGAAGAAAGCTCAAATGAACACATATTAAGAGTTGAGCTGAAAGAGATACATGTGATGTTAGAAAGGGAAATACAAAAGAAGAAGTTTGACATAATGGCAAAAATCTAAAATTGAGAGACAGGAAAAACTAAACATCCAGTTCACAGCTCCTGTCTTGACCTAAAGTTCTCTGATTTGTTCTGCTCCTCAATATCTCTAATCTTTGGTCTCTCCTTATGTCCCATTTGTTCCTCTGCTTGTCTGCTCCTCATTTCTCCTTTTGACAGACATGCCAAGACTGTACAATGATTCTCCGTTCTTGTTCCAAAGCTGTGGAAATGATCTCCCTTTATCTATTTGAACTGCACCCAATTTATTCATGTTTCAGCATCTATTGTAAGCATACCATTTTATGAAATACTTTGGAACTGCTTCGTTTCTCTCCTACAGGACAGCTGCTGTTGTACTGACAAAGAGCTTAGATACTGCTTTCTGTCTTCATCAAGTTCCATGTATAATTATGTAGTTGCTTCTACTCTCTTGTGTTTACTTTTCATCTTGTTCTCTGTTGCTTTTGATGTTTGCAGCATCACTCTTGTATGTATTATAACTTGATTTTATAAGTCGCTCTGGCTAAAGATATCTGCTAAATAAATAATAATACACACCAAAACCCAAAAGTTAATCAAACTCGCCTTTAGTAGCTAGGTCATGGCCAACAATTCCTAAATAAATATTGAAACATTTTTAGCAAAACTGCTAATGAGAAAAAAAGGGGTGTTTTGTTAGGTTTAATTCAAATTTCAGACAGTTCCTTATATTTTTTAGTGGCAGGTGGACTGCTATATTACATAACTAGCAATGGGTGCAATTGCTATAACAATAAACTAAATGATGAGGAGATGATGTCTCAAAAATTAATGATGGAAATTATAAACAATAATTAAATCAAATCAAATTTTGTTTGTCATATACAAATGATACATATGGTATAAATAGCTGCATGTGGTCTTCGGGACAAAAAACCAACCCAAAGACTCCCTAGCAATTTTACTATATTCGTGAACTTGGAGAGGCTTCAGCTAACTCTTAAGAATTACCCAGTGTTGAGGACATGGACCCACCTGTGCTTGTTTGGCCCAGTGGCTTTCATAAGAAGAACCTAGCAATACCATATCTTAGCCATATCACTGGCATATGAGTCCCTATTAATCTTTATCTCAAGAAAATATCTCCAGATAGACAATGTTTTTAGCAAAAACTTCAAGCCTTGCCCTCCTTTGCTGAGGTGTTTCACTTGCACATTGTTGAACCGCAGGCAATTGCTTCATTTCAATGTTTTATATATTCATCTGTGTCATTAGCACGATGTTGATGTTGTGCGGCAGCGTTTGCTCCATACATGTCTTTCATAGTGAGAAGTTAGGTGCATGTGAGTGCCATCTAGAGGCTGTGATTGAACGTGAGCAGAACTGACAGCTGCATACACACACACACACACACGTCTTTCATTTATATGTGCCTAATATGTGGTCGTCAAAGTCAATTTTATTTATAGAGCATATTTAAAAAGAAGTGCTCTACAGTTTCCATAAATAAACCAATAAATATACAGTAAAACCTTGGATTGCAAGTAACTTGGTCTGCAAGTGTTCTGCAAAACGAGCATAATACATTTTAACTTGATAAATGAACGAGTCTTGTAATACCGAGTAGTACATATACACTTTGTCTGCCGAGCTTCGCGTGATCACAGCTGAGCTGATAGTTCTTCTCTCTCCCCTCGCTGCGGGATTGTGGGTAATTGTCTTCCATGCTTGGTCCTTAGTGGCATGCCGCACTTCATATAGTCAACATCCACTACGAGTGTGTACTGTTTACTATAGCATTGTGACCAATGGAGTGTGCGTAAAGCATTTTTTATTTTGTGTCCAAGTGTTGTGACTGATCTTTAGTAAACCTGTACTAATTTAGGGGGATGTGTAAATGTGGGAGAGTGCAAACTTCTTGTAGAAAAGCACCACCCGAATAAGGCTGCAGCAGTGCAAGCAATGCATCTGTTTAACGACAATGCAATGTCCACATTTCCATGAAATCCTCAAAAGGAGGTAAAAGCAAACCTGTCATTGGATAGGTTCCTTGTTAAAGTCGCAAAAAAAAGAAAAAGATTCCAGTGAGCAAACAGATAGCAGTGATTCCGTTAATTTATAGTGAAAGTCGTAATACACAATAACCCTCCTCCTCCTCTTCTCTCTCTCGTCTCCCCTCACACCAGCCACAATTCTTTTCAAAGGTGAAGTGTGGTTAATTTGTTTTATGTATTTTTACTTTATATTTTGTATTAATCATTTTTATATGAATATTTTTGGGTTGTGGAACGAATCATCTAAGTTTTCCATTATTTCTTATGGGGAAATTTGCTTTGATATACGAGTGCTTTGGATTACAATCACGTTTCCCGGACACGAATAATGCTCGCAAACCAGGTACCACCTGTATAGATACATTACATAAATACATCAAAATATATAAATAATTTTAAAAAAAAGTTCCCTTTAAGCAGGGAAAAAAGGTACGTTTTCAGACCTGCCTTTAAAAGTGCCCAAAGTTGGTGCTGACCTATTATAAAAAAGCAGACTATTTCAAAGCTTAGGGGCAGCTACTGCAAAAGCATGATCCCCTCTGAGACCTCGAGACCTTGGTAACTTCTGGTCAGAGGACCAGAGTAACTACTTCCATGACCAAGTAATTGTGAGAGAGAGTAAGGTGTAAGAGGTCAGTAAGAGAAGAGGAGGCTAAGCCATTCAGAGACTTAAAAACAAACAATACAATTTTAAACCCAATCCTTTAACAAACAGGAAGCCAGTGAAGAGAAGCTAAGACTGGTGTGATGTGATTTTGTTTTTGCGTGCCTGTTATGGGCTTGGCCGCAGCATTCTGGACCAGTTAAAGACGAGCAAGGAATGACTAATTGACTCCAGTGTATGATGAGTTACAATAGTCCAGCCGAAAAAAGACAAAAGCATAAATTATTTTTTGAAAATCATCTGCAGAAAAAAATGTCTTGTCTTTAGCTAGTACCCTGAGCTGAATGAAACAAGCTTTTACAATGGAGTTAATTTGTTTATCAAATTTGAGGGCATTATCAAAAATCACACCAAGATTTTTTTCAAAGGGTTTGCAGTTGGTCTTCAAAGGGCTAATGTTACTTGCAGGATCACAAATAGCAATCTAGAAATAGCAATCACACAAATTTCCCTCTCTTATTGTCCAGGTGGGCCAGTACTGTATGAAGGATCAAGGTGACAGAATCTTCTGTAGATCTACTTGAATGATATGCAAACTGTAATGGATCCAGTTGTTTTGGTAGAGAAGAGCATACTGTATGTGATTTTTGACTTGCTTCTTGAAACGCTCTAGGCATTAGTGCAATAGGACGATAGTCATTCAGGCAGCTTGGATGTGATTTCTTGGGTACAATGTTGGATCTTTTGAAGCATGTTGGTATGATAAACCAGGTTTAGGAGAGATTAAATATTACTGTAAACACTGGTGCAAGCTGATCAGTACTGATCTTAAAAAACATCCTGGAATGCCATCTATGACCTACTGCCTTCCTGCTGTTCATTTTCCTAAACGCTCTCCTTACGTCATGTACCAACAAAGTGAGTGCTGTTTACTCAGTGGCACAACTGCTGCAGATGAGTTGTACTATTGGCTACTGTTAGCAGCACTCACATTGAAGCATGCGTAGAAGTTATTAACCATGTGTGCCAGAGAGATGTCGGCACTCACCTTGGTGGGGGAAGTTATTTTATAGTCCATTATTGTCTGCAGACCTTGCCACATTCACCTAGGATCAGACTGTTCTAATTGCCCTTTCGCTTTCTCCCCATATTATCACTTAGTGGTTTTCATGGCTCTCCTTAGCGTGTATGAGGCAGCTTTGTTATCGTTCATATTCTCAGACACGAGCCTTGAGTTGCATGCAGCGGTGCAAGCATTTAGTGCATCCGAAATGGTTTTATTCAAACATAGTTTCTGTTTTGGATAATTCTTAATGATGAGTTTTGGTGGAGTTACTTTTATGAGATCCAATGTAGCACATTATAACTTCCATAAACACATTGATGTCGTCATCAGAGTTGCGTCTGAACATATCTCAGTCAGAAACACTCAGAGTGTCCAGGAGAATGGCATCTGACAAAGTGCAACCTCATACGTTATTTTTGCTTTAACTTTTATTTATATCTGGGCATAAGGAAGATGGTGGAAAGGTCAGATTTCCTTAATGGGGGTAGTGTCTGTGCTCTATAGCTATCTTTATGCAGAGTATAACAGTGATCCAGTGTCCTGACCCCTCTGGTAATGTGCTGATAACAGGTGGGCATTATCTTTTTGAAATTAGTCTTGTTGAAAGTGCCAGCCATGATGAGGGGACTGTCGAGGTTATCATTCTGGTATGGTGAGTGAGTGTCTCATGCAGTCCTGTCTTGAAGTGGAATATACAGTCATGACAATGATTGAAGTAAACAGAATAAAACAATATATAATGTTGAAAATGTTTAGACAAAACAACACACATATTAACATGATCTTAACAGTATTTTCTTTTAACTTCCTCCAGACAAAAAACTGAATCTAGTCCACGAGTGTTCATATAGCCTCTTTCAGCATTCCAGCTACTTTACAAGCTACACTGTTGAAGGACTTGTTGTGTTAAACAAAGCATGGAATACATTAACATGACAGTTCTTTTCTTGTCTGTGCACTGTTCAGGTGGATTTTAAGCAAATCCCTTTATTTTTCATTCTATTCAGTGTTTAATGCATTAATGATGATTAGGGGATGAAAATGGAAGGGTTTATGGATGTGGTGAGAGAGGACATGTAGGTGATGAGTGTAACAAAGCAAGATGCAGAGGACAGAAAGATATAGAAGAAGTTGATCTGCTGTGGCAACCCCTAATGGGAGCAGCAGGGATGAAAATGAAAGGATTGATGATGTGACAGTTGAGGCTGCCTCTCTGAGCAGACATGGAATGGGTGGCTCTTGTCTGATTTAGATTAGATTAGATTGAATTAGGCAGACTTTATTAACCCCATGGGGAAATTCACATGCATACAGCAGCAGAAACATAAAAATTCTTACGTGAGCATCACTATTCCACTACATTTCAGTAATTATTTACTGATGATGCTGATCTTTCTGGTCATAAAATAAGTCATTACGATAGCAATTGAGAAGAATTCATAATTAATTGCAGAATTACAGTATTTGAGGGTTCCTCTACAGTGCCTCTTTCTCTTGCATGATTTGACTCAAAAACTAATCAGCACATCATCATCTCTTAACATGTTTATGTTTTGAGTTTGGTATTTTTCCGTTCAGCCATTTTAGTGGTAGATTGTCCTCAAGAATCTGTGACACACAGACACACATGGACAGACACACACCCGTCATTGAGATATCAATGCTTTCAGTCTCAGGGGACTCTAAAACGTCGAGATCCATTGAAAGCTGAAGATTGACATTTTTGACATATCTAAAGCTTTTGGTCCTCCCCTATAGACGGTAGGTTGCGGTAGGGCAGGATCCAAAGCAAAATACAGGGATACATACTCATAGGACAGATAATAAAGTCAATCAATCAATTAATCGATAAGTAAGTAAATAAATTAATAAAAGGAAACTTAATGAGTACATCAGGTGAAAGCCTTGAATTGCCTGATAACAGTGGACAGAAAAGACCCCACCATGGTGAAATGAGCCTGTTACAAACAGTGATCCAAGAAATTGCCCACTGTAGAGGGTGGAGAGGATTTTTCTTGATGGCATCCAATTTTGCCACCATCCTCTTTTCCACAACAGCTTCCAGTGTGTCCAGGATCCATCTACCCTGTGATGGAGCAGGCTTTCCTGATAAGTTTATTCAGGCATTGTGCATCTTTAAAGCTCAGATGCTTCCCAGGAGACTGCAAAGTAGAACACCACACTGGTATTTATGGACAGGTAGAATATTTCCAGAAGCTTGCTGCACACATCAGAAGACCTGAGTCCCCTTAGCAAGTACAGTTGGCCCTTCTTGTACAGCACCACAGTGTTGTCAGACCAGTCCAGTTTGTTTTATGTGAACCCCCAGGTACTTGTAGCTCTGAACTACTTCTATGACCACCACCCAGTGACTTGTCTCAGAGGCTTCTTGTCACACTGGAAGTCCACCATCAGCTCTTTTGTCTTGCTGATGCTGAGTTGCAAGTTGTTGTTCCTGTACCTCATAATAGATGAGTGATCTAAAAATTTCTGAACATGTCAAGTGCTGGTATTGTCCTGGAAGTCTTTGTGTAGAGGGTAAAAAGGATGGGAAACAGGACAGTTCCCTGAGGTGCTCCAGTAGTACACACCACAATTTCTGACACACAGTCCCTCAGCCTCACAAACTGCTGTCGGCTGGTCAGGTAGTCCATGATTCAATAGATTGTGGGATTCAAAGCCTTGAGCTTTTTCCCCAGTTGGCAAGACAGAATAGTGTTAAAAGCACTGAGAAAGTCAAAGAACATTATCCTGATTGTGGAACCATCTTTTTCCAAATGGGAGTAGGCTCTGTGGAGCATGTAGATGAGATCATCCTCCACACTTATATGTGCCTGATAAGGCAAACTGCATAGGATCCAGATGTTCTGATACCAGGGGTTGTAGCTGTTTTAGGACCAGCCTCTCCTATAAGGTATAAAGTAAGAGCAACTGGTCTGAAGTCCTTGGGATCACTTGAATGCCCTTTCTTTGGCACTGGGACTACACAGGATATTTTCCACAGTTGGAGAAAATTCAGGGAAAGGGAGAACAGGTGCTGAAGGACCCCACAGAGTTGGCTGGCGCATATTTTTGGTACCCTGGGGCTGATACCATCCCACCCTAAAGCATGGGTTGAAAATGCAAGTAAAAATTTTTCTTGATAAAGATTGAAAATGCACATTTCATAAATAAATAGTCTGAAACAGGCTGAACTTTGCCTTGTCTGTGTAAAGTTTTGCAGTTGTTTTTATCTTGTACCCATTCTAAGTGCAAATTAACATATTATTTGAGTAAAGGGGAATTCTCACATTTTTGTTTTAAATCAATAATATTCAGTGTTATTTAAAAACATCAATTTAGACATGTGAGGCAAGTGCATTGAGTGTCACCACAGACATTCAAAGCTCAAATAACAAAAAAAAATCAGGGAATCCCCCTATTGGTAAAACTGTAAAATGTGGACGTAATCCATAAAGATCAGTATGACTGTGGCTTTTGACATCTGAGTAATATTTTTTAAAATGGAATATAAAACAATTGTTTAAGTAAACTCACATTTCTTTTGCAGAAATTGTGACTGAAAACATTAACAGGTTTATTGAGGTCATTTTCTTTGCATATTATTTAAACACAAGTACATTAAATTGCCGTTCTTGACTATGGCATTGCTTTTAATGCATTTTCTTGTCATTTTATCCATTTTAATGAAATATGTCAGTGTCTGGACCCCGCTTTGATTCAAAGCTCCTATGCCTTCTATGGGTACTTTACTTGTTCTGTTAATATTTGTGTGAATATTTCTTGGATAAAAAAGATCCTGTCATATGATTGTGCTGTTTTAAGTTCAATCACATTGCTTTGAGGTCAGATCTTCTGTCTGTTACTCGGTCAGATTCATAGAACCATGTTTGGGCATTTCAGAAGGCATTGGCTAAATTTAATTTGGGACCATGAACAGAAATTGTCCTTGTCTATTTTTTTTTTGCATAATCAGTCCAGTTCAATTTATTTTTAACTAAGTGCATTGCCACTTATGAGGCCAGTATACATGCAATAATTAGTTACTATAAATATTTGTATAGCATATACACTACAAAATAATGGCAAATAGTAAGAATAAGATAAATGCAACATATAATAACTATGAAGTTTGAAACTTGAAATTACTGCTAATGAGAAAGACCAGGGAGTCATAGTGGACTCATCACTATCAAAATCCGGGCAGTGAACAGAAGCTTTTACGCGGGCTAACAGAATATAAGGTTATGTAGCCCAATTTGTATAGCACAAGACAAAGGAGGTTATGCTTAATATTTAACACATTGGTGAAGCCACATCTAGACATAGAAGCACTAGAAAAAGTCTAGAGAAGTGTGACAAGGCTAATTCCTGCACTGCAGGGTATAGATTATGAGGAGAGATTAAAGCAGTTAAACGTTTTCAGTTGAAGTAAAGGAGATTAAAAGGTGACATGATTGGTGTGTTTAAAATTATGAAAGGAATTAGTACAGTGGATCGAGACTGTTACTTTAGAATGAGTTCAAAAAGGAATCATGGCCCAGATGGAAACTTGTTAAGGCTAACACAAATGATAATTTTTCAGTTGTTATTGATAATTCCTCTGTCTCCCCTTCTCCACAGGTTAAGAGTCTGGGTGTCATCCTTGACAGTACTTTATCTTTTCAGTCCCACATCAATAACATCTCCCGGACTGCCTATTTCCACCTATGTAACATTAATTGTATTCACCCCTCCCTCACTTCCCATACCACTGCTATCCTTGTTCATAGCTTTGTCACTTCTCGTCTGCATTATTGTAACTCCCTTTTCTATGGTCTTTCTCGCAAATCTCTTTATAAGCTTCAACTGGTCCAGAATTCAGCTGCCCACATTATTACTAGAACCCCCTCTATTCACCATATCACTCCCGTTTTGCAGCAGCTTCACTGGCTTCCAGTTAAGTTCCACATTCAATTCAAAATTCTTCTGTTAACTTTTAAGGCTATCCACAACTTTGCCCCTCCATATCTGTCCGACCTCTACATCCATCCACTTGACTGTCCCCCTTCATCCGTCTTACCACCAACTGAATGCTCTGCTCCCCAGCTCTGGAACTCACTACCATCTGAGCTTAGAAATATTGATTCATTCTCACTTTTCAAAACTAAACTTAAAAACTCATTTGTTTAAGACTGCCTTTTCTCTCTGATTACATTTGCTCTGTTTGATTTTAAATGTATTTTAGTTTTGTTTATAATGTGTGTTTCATCTATTGTTCGGTGTCCTTAAGTGTTTAGAAAGGCACCTACAATTAAATAAAATGTATTATTATTAAATGTTAGAAAGTTTTTCTTCATACAGAGAACCACAGACACATCAAATAAATTACCAATTACTAGAGAAGACACTAGGACTTTGGCGGTCCTTCAAATTCTAACTTCATGCTATTTTGGAGAATACAATTAGTAAGCTCTTTTGGGCTGAATGACCCGTTCTCATCAAATCTGTTCTAAAACACAGAACATCATATTAAGAAATAAACAGAGAAATATGATGCAAATACAAATGCACACAGGGTGGTTTTAGGTCATGTTTCCAACCACCCAAGGTCAACTGAATTTTCTGAAATGAATTGCTATGTAGGCCAATCAACATAATTTCAGTTGGGTAGAAGCCTCCTGAAAAACTGGTTCATTATAAATGATTGCATACCAAGACATACCAGGTGAGAAAATAGAAAATATGTTTTTAAAAAAACAGCATAAAAGAGTTATATAAATGGCTCAACTAAATTTTACTTTGGGGGCACATTTTACTTTGAAGCCTCATGATAGCACAGAAATGCACTCACACAAGCCTCAGAACTGGCTTCAAAAGAAAAAATAAAATAAAATGTAAGAGAAAAATAACGTTCAGATTGAATTTTACTGCTGATTGAATTCTTTCAAACAAATAGCTGTTAAGGGACTTGAGGACAAGTGTCTCTGGTACAACATGAACGAGTTTCATGTCTCTGGCTAAGGAGTTGGCTCTTTAGAGGTGTTCATGTGGCTTGCTTAGAGGGAATGGATGGCTTGATGACTTCAATCACAATAGCACTCAAATGTTAAGCCATCTGAGCGCTAGAGAGCAGCACCAGCAGTAAACTCTTATCATCTTATTCAATTGTTACCTTCCAAAACGAATCCAGTTAATGATATTATTCCATTTTCTTCCTGTAACCAAACTATTTCAGCATTTTCATGGCTATATTAAAAATTGTGTGCCTGTCCTTTAGGCACATCTTGTTTTGTAGTTTGCCTCTGGATTTTAACCTTTCAGAAGGGCTTTGTTTCACAGATCATATACTGTAACACAAGCTAAAAACATTAATACTGTAAGTGTTGTAGCAAAAAAGAATGTGAGAAACCAGCAGAGAGTTGGGCCCCATGAGGAAAAGCTCAATTAATTTCAGGATTCAAAATAAGTAAGAAAGTAGTAGCCTTGGAATAACATGGTACAGCTGTCAGCTTAAAATTTCTTCTTGTGATGTTTTCAGCAGGTCAAAATATGTATGATCAGTATGGGGCAATGCCAATCCACTTTACCCTAAATACGCCTCAACAGACACAAGTGCCAGGTTCAACCGTGCTTCTTTTATTAAATACAGTACCTTTAACCAGGCTTCTACCACAATTAACAAACTACAGTATTTCTTTTCTTTCTTCCAACTCTCCACTCCTCCAAGCAAGCATCGTCCTCTTCTGCTGACTCTGACTCATCTGAATGAGGTTGAGCAGCTTCTTTTATGCCTGACCCGAGAGTACTTCTGGTGCCACCATGTTACATTTATAAAGCACATTCAGGTCAGGCAGAATCTTCTTAAAATAAGGACTCCTTCTCCCCCTGGTGTTTCCCAAAAGACAAAGTAGGACTGCCCATTGGAACTACAATCCCCATAATGCCCTGCAGGTTTGTACCTAGGAGATCCACCTGAGGTGTGCTGCCAACTAGCCTACTGGGGAAAGAATATTTCTAGATGCACTATCTCCCCCTGTCCATCCATTATGGCATCCTGGCCGGGATAGGTACTGGCAATCAACCCCTGTTGGGATATCTACCCCTCCATTTCCTTCCAATATGGTCACCAGTCGAGGCAAGGAACTACTCTCCTTCCTGGTCTAGATGCCTGTCTATCCACCCTGGCACCTACAGATGGAACAATGTGAGTCCCAGAGTGTTACATACTTCAGCAGGAGAAAGAGGAAGATTAGCTGCGGTCACAGATCTTCTTTTAGGTCAGCTACTTGTAGGTCTTGTAGGTCAGCTAAATGTGTAAAGGAAAACTGCTGTACATCCACAAATACTGCCCCTTGTGTCAGAATGATTAAATGTTGGAAATTGGCTTTATATGCTGGTTATACAAACGAGTCCCACTGTTAGTGACATAATTGTGATGTATTATGTTACAGTTGTGCCCCAGTAAAATATTACATGTGCATTACTAAGGGTCCTAGTTTTAGGATTCCTAAAAGCAATAAATATCTATAAATGTCTATAAAATATCTATAAATGTATTAGGTTAATTAAGAAAAAAGATTTAAAATATACCATATGCAACCTAAATCTACAGTATATGTAAATAAAGAAATACAGCAAAAATCACATGTCTGCCTTACTTTTTGAGGCATAAATCATAGTGACATATTAATTATTGCTTACTAGAATCCATATAAAGTGTATTGTATGACAAAGAAATGTGTCTGGAGTCTTAATTTAAACACTGAAACCAATGTCATATGTTATATGCAATTCTAAGTTTTGATGAGTACAGGTCATTTAGGACCATCTTGTTTCTCAGCACCAATTTGTACAACATTACCTAAATTTGTATCTTTGCTGCTATACTGGTGAGGACTTCCCCTCATAGTGTCCAGTTGCAAGGATTACCCTGTTGGTTAGAAATATCAATACTTATTGAGTAAGCTGATAAGAAATCTAAACTAAAAGCAGAGTAGTGTGAAATTAAGATAATGAAATATTTACTCAACAAGCAAAGTGATGTGTTAAGTTCACAGTTTTGTTGGTCATATTTATGGTAGTTTGGTAAATAAAGTCTAATATTTTTCCAATTGAATTGAATCAAAAGCTATTTTGAGATTAACCTGTGAGAGTAACTGTAAAGAGTTTCGGCTCTTGGATACAGAGAAAGCAGCAATGAAGATTAAAAACATTTAAAACATACATGCGAACATATGATGAAAGAGTAAATCTTAAAAGTTATAACTAATGACAAAACCGTTTGGATCTATCACATTTCCTGCACCAAAGCTTGGCCTTAATTCTGTACCTTCTGTTGATCCTGTAGGAGTCTAAGTGAATGTAGTGAACATTTATCAGAAATGAGAGATGACAGGTGCCAGTTAGTAGTTAACTGGTTAAAGATCAGGAAGTGGGAGAGCAGTTGAAAAATTGGAAGAGAGCTCAATATGGAGATTTGGGCAAT
This sequence comes from Erpetoichthys calabaricus, assembly GCF_900747795.2. Lineage (NCBI taxonomy): Eukaryota > Metazoa > Chordata > Cladistia > Polypteriformes > Polypteridae > Erpetoichthys > Erpetoichthys calabaricus. Next base: position 148,413,757 of record NC_041401.2, on the reverse strand, counting down.
ACCCTAGGGAAAAAGTTTAAATTAAATAAATAAATAAATAATGACTCCACCGCCAATTGCAGAAATACAAAACAGGAGAGTAGGCAAGGAGATCTGAGTGTACTTAGTAATGGAATCCTGAATGATGAGTGGGTCAGTTTAGACAATGAGGTCGGCTGAGATGAAACAGCCTTCAAAAGATGACCGAATAATTAATTTCAATAAGCAATAGAAAATTAAAAGGCTAGCCAGTAGCTACATATGGAAGGTGGCCCAGGGGGTCTCTGAACAAGAGGCATAACATTCTAGACCAAAAACAAATAGACTGGAGACATTTTGATTTGATACACTTTATTAATCTCTGAGGAGAACTTGCCTTTTCACATGACCTTTGGGGATGAGAGCACAGGGTCAGCCATTGTTCAGGTTAAGGGCCTTACTCAAGGGCCCAATGGAGTTAGGTTCCTTCAGGCAGTAATGGGATTTGAACCGGCAACTTTCCAGATACCAGTGCAGATTCTTAGCCTCAGAACCACCTTTTAAAAGGAAATAAAGATGTTCTTGGGGATAGACAGACACCTACAGAAGGAGATGTCTCATATTGGAGTCGAATCTTGACAAGGATGAACTAAATATTTCTAGTGCTGGATATTCTTTTGAACAAACTACATTTTGCCTTGTATTTTGTACTATTCCATTGTATTTCTGAGGTAGCATCATCAAGCCCTTTGTCTCCGTGAAGCAGATTACTTGTATTCTGTTTTATGTATTGTATTTACCCCATTTTTTAACACCCACTGCACACCCCAACCTACCTGGAAAGGGGTCTCTCTCTCTCTCTCTGAACTGCCTTTCCCAAGATTTCTTCCATTTTTTCCCTACAGGGTTCTTTATGAGAGAGTTTTTTCTTGTCTTCTTAGCAATTCAAGGCTGAGGGGTTGTCAAAAACAGGGCCTATTAAAGCCCATTGAGGAGTTCCTTGTGTGATTTTGGGCAATACAAGAAATAAATTGTTGTTGTTGATGTTGTGCCACCATTAACTCATTAAAAGGGGTCACCCAGCTGGTGCGCCAACTCTTAGCTGTGGACTCCCGTGTTCTGTGAAATGATAACAGAAACCCTCTCTGAGCTCACGCACATGACAGTGTATAATGTTTTTCCTTTATTTACTGGTTTAAAAAATTCTCTCTACTGTAAATAGAGCTAACAACAAGCGTGGTTACCTTGTCATTATGTGCATTTCCCCTCTTTTGTTGATACCCTTTTGTCCCTTGAGCTTTTGCCATACCACCTTGAGAACACTTGCCTTTTTTGCTTCTTTAGAAGATGGAGAAGGCTAAAATGCACAGTCCCACTACCATAGAAAGTTGCTGATATACAGTAGTTGAAGACCAACAATCATCTTACGTATGTTTTTTTTTCTCTCCTGCCTTATAGTAAACCTGACTAGTGCATAACATCTTATACTTTGACATTTAAAAACAATTTTCCACAAGGCTGCCAGGCACCCTTTCAAGGTATCCCATTTCAATGGGTTGTATGATGTATGTGTTTTATTTCTGTATATTATTATTATTATTATTATTATTGATAATCTATCATTCTGTGGATGGAAGACATTTATCAAACAGACCTTTTAGTGCTGCCCCATCTACAGTATATGCCAATAATTTAAACCAAATTAGTTCTCCAGTTCTGCTTCATGTACTGTCTCCTCTCCAGTTTGTTTTCTGTCCAGTCTAACACCTCATGGTTAGAGTGGGCTTGAATTCGTGTTCACTACACTCAGTCCCGTTTCCTTGAAGTATGATACAAGTTTCAATGAGAACGCCTTCCCGTTGCCCTGTGGCAGTCCCTATAGCACTTCAATGACACATCCCCTCCCCCACGTCAACATAATCTATGTTCAGGAAATGTGATGTCATCAGTGTTTTTACTCTGTCTGGAAAGCACGCTTCACTACAATGTTTGTATGTGCAGGGTCGACTGTTGTGGCAAACTCTTGAAACAGAAGGCTATCAAAAATAGAGAATGTGTGCATTCAAAAAAATCCCAGGACTTTCAGTTTGTGTGTCCCTGAAGTCTTATGAATTGCACTTCTTCAGAACTGAAAATCTTATGACATTTCAATTTTGACCTACAGAAGGATTTTATTGCTTTGGTAAACCCACGATCCATTAATAAACTTTGGGAAGTTGGAACAGTCATTTAAAAACCCGGCCTGCTCATTACTGCAAAGGAAACTTGTCAGAGATTCACTTAGAGCTGCCATTCACTGATCACACCCTTATAAACCATACTGTCTTTCCTTTTGCTGGTCAAACCTTAGAATATTTCAGAGTTGTGAAGTAGAAGGCAGTGAGGCACCAGCCCTAAAACGTTGCTCCTACCTAGCCTGACTAGAAGTAAAGTGCAAGAGGATGAGTCAGTCTCAGTGCAAGCTGCACCACGTGCCTAGCTGGCAAGTGTCATAAGACAAAAGGACCAAAGCATCGGGAAAAAAAAAAAAAGCTAAACTTTAGGCAACTTCTTGTTGTCACAAATGAATCAGAAGTAAATGAATACCAGGAACATATGAAGAATGTGCTCATTTCCACCTGCTGAGACGTTCTTGCTTGATGATACTCTGACACCTCAAGTCTACTGGGAGATTGAATTATAAGGTTTTCAGATTTTTCACACAAGATTGATCTGAAGGACAAAACCAACCCACAGTGACCAGAACAATGAAAGGAAACTGCAAGACAAGGACTTGAAGAAACAGACTGAACACCGCAAATAAGTCAGGTAGGGAAATCACAAGGAGACTTGAGTGTGTTCCTTTCAATCAGGTGTTCAAAAAAAGGCTGACAGAAAAATACATCTGCTCCTGTAGGTCAACTAGTCCTTTAGTGGGTGACAGCTTATTATCCAGGTCTAGGTAAAGATTTCCGTTATGTGTAATTTAAAAGGGTACCTTTATTGTTTAGTACGATATATATAAAGGAATGGGCTTTGTTATTTTATTATTTATTCAGCAGTAGCAGAAGTAGTAATTTGTACCTTATAAACTAATGAATTATGTTATAGACATTTATTAGAGTGTTATGTGGCCACAAAAATATATAACCTAATCTACTGTGACATAAGTTAATTCATTATTTATTGTTAATTACCTAGATAGATACTTTATTAAGATATAAAGGTTGTATAAAGGTTGCACATACTTTAAAGTCTATTTGAGTCTCCTCTGTGTACTTCAATTCACCCCAAAATTCTAAATGTGTATTTGTTTTAAGTTGACTCTAAACTGTCCCTGCACAATCATTTAGCTGACCATGGCATTTGATGGCACTATATATGTAGGCACCCTATGGTGGACTGGCACCCTGTCCAGGGTTTGTTCCTGCCTTGCTCTGTATGCTAGGTTGGATAGGCTCCAGCATCCCCAATCCCCCCCACAACCCTGTTCAGGATAAAAAAGTTTAAAAAATGACTAGAAATGATAAATGTATATAAGTAGTCAGCAATTGTTATGAACGAATATGAAATAAATATGAGCATGACATGCAGATTAAAAGATGAATGCTAGACACTCTCAATAAATGTACGCCTTTCAAGGTTTTCATGGCTGATTCTGATCTCCAGTTTCTTTAACAGAAAATAATCCATTTCTTAATTCTTTTATCGCTTTCAAGGCACTTTACTATACCACAAGGACAATAAAGCAATGCTGAATAATTTAAGAGTTGTTGGTAAGAAATAAAGCACAAGATTGCATGTGGAATTGATGGAAATAAAATGACATGTGGCTAATGAACTTTTAGACAGGAGCCTTGTGTACTGTGGATTATAAGATTTAAATACACACTCGAAAAACAAATGTTTTAGGTAAAAAAAATTAACATTACAATTTGCAAGAATGCTTTTTGAGACATGTCAACTTCTGTTAAAATTAAGGAGATCCAGCACACTTGAGTAAATGTGAACTGGCTTTTCTTTTACACTTAAAAGTAATTTGTTATATTCTCAGCAATTATCACTATAAACCCACAAGTTTAAGTTTGCCACACAAAAAAAATAAATTGTTCCAGTATGTAATCACATTTTAAGCATCATCCGTCCAGCTATTTCATAAACCCACTTATCCAGGGTAGCGCTGCCATTCTGATGGAGGCTATCTCAGAAAGAATCATGCGAATGGCAGGAAGAATCCCTGCCAGTTTAGCGTTGTCAATCCACCTAAACTGCATGTCTTTGGTCTGTGGGGTGAAACCATAACATCCAGAGGAAACACACCGACACAGGGAGAACATGCAAACTTCACCCTGGTAACAAATAGGATGCAAACCCAGGTTTCCTTGTGAGGCAGCAGCAGCCCTACCACTGCAGCACTGTGTTGCCTCTTTAGGTATCATGTTCTTAGCAAATAAAAGTAGGAATGTAAGTTTTTACATTGACGACAGTTCTCACTTTTCAGTTGTTCCAAATAGTTTTATCTCATTATTTGTTGGCATTTTCAAGTTAAATTTAGACTTCAAAAAATAAACATTGTCCTTAATGTCATGTCATAATGCCTGTATGAAGACATTTATTTGATCATAAGAATTTGTAAAAAAAACAACAACAAGTGAGTGTTTCTGCACTATAGACAGTTGTTTTTCTGAGGGCGGTAACATGGTGTGAATCTAGGCAGACATGTTAAGTAGCCACAAACCTTGATTTCCAACAAAGATGGTGAGAAATAACGCCACTGAACCAACTTGACTAAGTTACCACAACATCATTTTTGTTTTTTATCAGTGAATAAATGAAATAGGCTTAAAATTATAATTGAGCTAATTATTACTATTATTGTATTGGCACAACCTATTATGGAATGTTTATAATTAAGAAAGTTTAACAAAATTGTTACATTTTAATTCATGCCTTTACCGTGTGATAGTCTGGCACCCTGTTCAGGGTTTGTTCTTGCCTTGCTCCTTATGCTAGCTGGCATAGGCTCCAGCACCCCAGGCGCATCTGATCTGGATTAAGTGGGTTAGAAAATAACATGACAATTCTTACCTTGCAACCATGTATTTAATTAAGTATTGGCTTAAGGTCCCCTTAATTATTTTTAGAGTAGTATTGGAGAGCTACTACTACTACTACTACTACATAAATTTGTGTAAGCTTACTCTGAGATGGACTGATTGTCCTGTTAACAGCCTCACAACTAATTCATGCCAGGAAAATCTCTGGCTCTCCATAAACCTGCCCTGTAATAGAAAAAGTATGTTAAACCTTGTATTTATTAAGTGAATTTCCCTTTGGAGATTAATAAAGTATCTATCTATCTATCTATCTATCTATCTATCTATCTATCTATCTATCTATCTATCTATCTATCTATCTATCTATCTATCTATCTATCTATCTATCTATCTATCTATCTATCTATCTATCTATCTATCTATCCCTCGAGTCTACAGCCCCCCCGTGATGTCGTGATTACAACTTTGAAGTAGTCTCATGGTACAGTGTGGACATAGTTTCCAAGGTATGCCTCTTGCTTTTCATTCACAACAATTTAAAACAAAAATATGCCAAACAGTTTTAAATAACTTTATTATGCAAATGTATTTGCCTAAACCAGACAGCAGTGAAGAGTCGGTGTTTTTACATGCGCAATTTTAAGTGCTGCGTTTGTAAACAATAGTCAAACAAGACATGCTTTTTCATGATTTCTTTGCATGTGTATATGTTCATTGCGGATAAGTTTTTGTCTTTTACTTAAGGCTATGTCATATTAAGTGAATATTCCAGTAGCAGTATTCAAGTCGTAGCTTGCATTTACATAAGGTTAGTGAGTTGGAGGCAAATGGTGGAGTGCTTCCGTGAAAGCAGTTGCCTAATGTGACATACCCAACAACTTACTCCAACTAGACCGCTCCAATAACATCAAACATGTTTGATTTTATCTTTAGTAGTAGGGGTGGACTCTGTGTGTATAAGCGCTGACAATCAATGATGTACGATGTATAGATTGTAGTGACGTGAAATAATGAACACTTGTATTTTGAACCTCACAAACAGAAGAAAGGCTTACTTTTCTGATGTCTCATTTTTTCTGAACTAAATCAGAATGGAACTGGCTGAACTTGTCATGCCTGTTAACCCCTTGTACAGCATTGGCTCTATCAGGCGTCATGTTAGATAGATAGATAGATAGATAGATAGATAGATAGATAGATAGATAGATAGATAGACAGACAGACAGACAGACAGACAGACAGACAGACAGACAGACAGACAGACAGACAGACAGATAGATAGATAGATAGATAGATAGATAGATAGATAGATAGATAGATAGATAGATAGATAGATAGATAGATAGATAGATACTTTATTAATCCCAATGGGAAATTCACATTCTTCAGCAGCAGCATACTGATACAATAAATAATATTAAATTAAAGAATGATAATAATGCAGGTGAAAAACAGACAATAACTATGTATAATGTTGAATGTTAACGTTTACCCCCCCGGGTGGAATTAAAGAGTCGCATAGTTTGGTGGAGAAACGATCTCCTCAATCTGTCAGTGGAGCAGGACAGTGACAGCAGTCTGTCGCTGAAGCTGCTCCTCTGTCTGGAGATGATACTATTTAGTGGATGCAGTGGATTCTCCATAATTGATAGGAGCCTGCTGAGTGCCCTTCGCTCTGCCACAGATGTTAAACTGTCCAGCTCCATGCCAACAATAGAGCTTGCCTTCCTCACCAGTTTGTCCAGACGTGAGGCGTCTTTCCTCTTAATGCTGCCTCCCCAGCACACCACTGCGTTGAAGAGGGCGCTCGCCACAACTGTCTGATAGAACATCTGCAGCATCTTATTGCAGATGTTGAAGGACGCCAGCCTTCTAAGGTAGTATAACCGGCTCTGTCCTTTCTTGCACAGTGCATCAGTATTGGCAGTCCAGTCTAATTTATCATCCAGCTGCACTCCCAGATATTTATAGGTCTGCACCATCTGCACACAGTCACCTTTGATGATCACTGGGTCTATGAGGGGTCTGGGCCTCCTAAAATCCACCACCAGCTCTTTGGTTTTGCTGGTGTTCAGGTGTAGGTGGTTTGAGTCGCACCATTTAACAAAGTCATTGATTAGGTCCCTATACTCCTCCTCCAGCCCATTCCTGATGCAGCCCACGATAGCAGTGTCATCAGCGAACTTTTGCATGTGGCAGGACTCCGAGTTGTATTGGAAGTCCGATGTATATAGGCTGAACAGGACCGGAGAAAGTACAGTCCCCTGTGGCGCTCCTGTGTTGCTGACCACAATGTCAGACGTGCAGTTCCCAAGACGCACATACTGAGGTCTGTCTTTAAGATAGTCCACAATCCATGCCACTAGGTATGAATCTAATCCCATCTCTGTCAGCTTGTCCCTAAGGAGCAGAGGTTGGATTGTGTTGAAGGCGCTAGAGAAGTCTAGAAACAAAATTCTTACAGCACCACTACCTCTGTACAAGTGAGAGTGGGATCGGTGTAGCATATAGATGATGGCATCCTCTGCTCCCACCTTCTCCTGATATGCAAACTGCAGAGGGTCAAGGGCGTGTTGAACCTGTGGCCTAAGGTGGTGAAGCAGCAGCCTCTCCATGGTCTTCATCACATGTGATGTCAGAGCAACAGGCCGAAAGTCATTCAGCTCACTAGGACGTGATACCTTTGGGATTGGGGTGATACAAGATGTTTTCCAAACCCTCGGGACTCTCCCCTGTTCCAGGCTCAGGTTGAAGATGCGCTGTAGAGGGCCCCCCAGCTGCGATGCACAGACCTTCAGCAGTCGTGGTGATACTCCATCTGGACCCGCTGCTTTGCTGGCACGAAGTCTCCTCAGCTCTCTGCTCACTTGCGCTGTTGTTATTATGGGTGGGGATGTCTTTCCTATGCTGGTATCAGCAGAAGGATGTGTGGAGGGTGCAGTACTCCGAGGTGAGAGTGAGAGTGGGTTAGGGTGGTCAAACCTGTTAAAGAAGTTGTTTCATTTGGTTTGCTCTCTTCACGTCTCTCTCAATGGTGGTACCCCGCTTCGAGCTGCAGCCAGTGATGATCTTCATCCCATCCCACACTTCCTTCATGCTGTTATTCTGCAACTTCTGCTCCAGCTTTCTCCTGTACTGCTCCTTCGCCGCCCTGAGCTGGACTCAGAGTTCCTTCTGCACGCGCTTGAGCTCATGCTGATCACCGTTTTTAAAAGCCCTTTTCTTCTGGTTCAAAAGGCCCTTGATGTTACTTGTAATCCATGGCTTGTTGTTAGCATAGCAGCATACAGTTCTTACTGGAACTACAATGTCCATACAGAAGTTGATGTAGTCAGTAGTGCAGTCAACAACTTCCTCAATGTTCTCATTATGAGATCCCTGCAGTTATTGGCTGTCACATAAAGGGGTGGACACAATAGCACTGGAAGGTCATCACTTGGCCAGTAAATATGACATAGGCAGCAGTTTTCATTCGTGTAAATTGATTTGGTCCAGTGAAGAGACCAGTAACAGCAGTCATCAAATCTTTCATACACCATAATTAGGACTCAATAATGTGATATCGGCTTTATTGCATATGTACTGTAGGTATTTATGTGTTTAGAGAGGTAAGAGATAAGAAAATAAATGTTGTGATGTTTATCAGCACAGCAAGCCAGTGAAAAAATTCTATCATTTGATGGCACATGACGAGTCAGGGAGAAACTCAGAAGTAGTAGTGCAGAGTGACACTTCTGATGTATCAGATCATAAGTGTTGTGGGCAGGAAATTGTAGAGGGGCAGACCTCAGAAAAGGAAGAGAATGAAGGTTAAAGGGGGGGCAAGCAGCTGCGGCAGCTGTACAGAGTACAGTTTTAAACACATCACCTGAAGCAGCTTCTTACAAAATGCAAAAGTGGACAAAAAAATGCAGATGGTGCTACATATGTTCAGTATCACTAGACTGAAAAACAGTGTGCCAGGAGCCATGTTGCAGTGATCTCAGCAATGTAACTGTGGTTTGGGATTATTGTGCTGTGTGCACAATATGACTATGAAATTTACTATTAATTTAGGTTTTGTAGAAAATATCAATTAAAAATTAGTTTAGAAAGGAGGTGTTCAGTAAAAGTTAACACAGCTATGGTTATTTGTGACTTGAGTTATATATACATTATATATATATATATATATATATATATATATATACTGTATATACTGTATACAGACCTATTCAGAATGAAAGAAATGATTTCAAAAATTTCTTTCAAACAAACTGTATCAGACAGAAACACATTCTGCACATCACTGGATAGAGGAAAGTTCAAAGTTTGGTCCTATGGTCCTTGAGGTTGCATGCAATCAACATCAGCACCATGTGTAGCGTCACAAACATCAAAACGGTAGACCATTTCTTGCCACACACGAGTCAATTGGTCCCTAGTTATTGAATTCACAGCTTCCTCAATTCGATGTCTCAGATCTTGACGATTAGCGGGCATAGGTGGAACAAACACTCTTTCTTTAATGCACCCCCATAGATAAAAATCGTAGGGGGTAAGGTCTGGAGACCTGGGAGGCCATAGACGATGAGTAAGATCTTGTTGTCCACCTCTTCCAATCCATTGCCCTGGAATGGTATTGTTCGGGTAACCTCCAAGAGGAAATGAGCGGGGCACCGGCGTTACCTGAAAGACATCATTCCAGGATGATAGATTGGAAGGTTCCACCTAGGCCCGCTAATCTTCAAGATTTGCGACATTGAATTGAGGAAGCTTTGAATTCAGCAACTAGGGACCAGTTGACTCATGTGTGGCAAGAAATGATGTACCATTTTGATGTTTGTCGTGCTACACATGGTGCTCATGTTGAGTGCATGCAACCTCAAGGACCATAGGACCAAACTTTGAACTTTCCTCTATTCAGTCATGTGCGGAATGTGTTTCTGTCTTTTACAGTTTGTTTGAAATAGATTTTTGAAATCCAGTCTTTCATTTTGAATAGCCCTGCATATATATAAATAATACCGTATACACAGTACATACCAGGGGCCTCATGCATAATGCCGTGCGTAGAATTCACACTATAACATGGCATACGGACAAAAGCGGAAATGTTCATACGCACAAAAAAATCCAGATGCATAAATCTGTGCGAACGCCAACTTCCACGTTCTTCTGCTACATAAATTCCGGTCAGCGTGAAAAGTAACTCACGTGCACGCTCCTGCTGTCCTGCCCCGTCTCCTCCCAGAATTACACCTCTTTGGATATGCAAATCAATATAAATAGCCCTTAAACTCAGCCTTCTGTGAAAAGACAATGGCAAAAGCACGGGGCAAAACAGAAAAATTTCAGTGAATACCAAGTGGAGGCAAGAAAAAACTTAACTATTTGTTGGTTTAAACAGTGATATAATCAGCAAAAGGAATTTGATCGAATGACATAGCATGTCGGAGAAACTTGAAAGCTCAAGTTCACAGAGTCGCACAGTGCCCAAAATATAAAAGAAGTTGTCAAATACCAAAGTCGCTGTGAAAAGGCGAGTCGTAGCCCACCATCTCAGTGTTATGTGAAAGCTTATTAGGGTACTGGGAAAAAAATAGGCACACAGTGGGAAAAAAGCATGACATGTCAACTATAATCTCAAAATTTCCACTTTAATCACGTAGTTATTTTGTCATTAAAGTAGAACATCATAAACTTCATTTTAAAATCGTTTGATTTACTAGTTTCTTAAATCCCATCGTAAGTAAAGTGGAACGTTAAATGCTTTGTTTTGTATTTGATCTTCTATGTGCTCTATGTGTGTGAATCACTATGTGTTTCTTAAACAGGCTTTCTCTTCTTTCGACAGGACACAGAATCCATTACATTCATGATATTACAGCTCTCTGAATAATTAAAATACTGAGATGTATACATGATGCCATTTTCACAATGATAGGAGTTAAAGCATGTTATTAAACACAAGATGCTTGCTACGCTGTGCGCAACCTTCGATGAAATAATTTATTGCAGCAGTACTGTCTCTTTCAAAACGTACTAACCACCAATTCCTGTCCTTACTTTTCTTTCTCCAAACACCCAATCTACACACAATCAGCTCTGTAATCGAAGTTAAGCCATCTGTAAGCTTAGAATGTAGATTCTTCACAACTTTTAAGGAACATTGAAATATCTTCATAGTACAGTGGAACCTCAGTTCACGAATGTCTCGGTACACGTACAACTCGGTTTACGACCAAAAAGTTCGCCAAACTTTTGCCTCGGTTCACGATCACACACTCGGTATACGAACAAGCCAGGTTCCCTTTCGGTTTGTTCATGTTCAGTCTCTCCCTGTGCATTTCCTGTGCAGTGAGCAAGAGATAGAGCGAGAGAGCGCGACACACACACACACACACACACGCACACACACACACACAGAGGCAGCGCGAGAGACAGAGGCACACACACAGGCAGCGTGAGACAGAGAGCTGTGCACACCCACAGGAGCACACGCGAGAGAGGCGCGCGCGCACACACACAGGAGCGCTCTAGAGAGACACACTGTGAGCTGCGAAGCTGATCGCACCCCCAGAGAATACATACGCCCCTGGGAAAACCCCTAAGAAACATGGACAGACTACCTTCACATTCCTCCTTTCCCTTCTGGCCGGCTCTGTCGCGTAATATGCTTGGGGTGGTTAAATAAGTAATCTTCCAAACTGCAACACAACAGATAAATCATTGATGTAAATAGAATTGCATATAGAGTAAGCTTTTGTTGTTTCTGTATTCTTAAACCATCTTCCAGTTCAACAATCCCCCCGCAGTCACTGTCACGTTTAACGTTCCCTGCTCAGTTTCATTCAAGGCTTTACCATCCTTCCTTTTATAGACATAAAATAAGACACACATTTCCTCTACATACGTGTCCAATAATAATAGTAAACTGGCAGGAACAAGAAAAAGTACAAGATGGGAATTCATGACAAGAGCCTCGGCATCAGGGTGAGGATGTGCCTTGACACCCATTACGTGAGCTCGTCTGCCACCCCTCAGTTGCACTGGCACATGTTACACTTGGGGGCAAATGCAATGGAGAATACCGACAATGTACACCTTCAGAAGTGGAATAAATTGACTGTATAAGTAGCACATTTTAGATAAACTATGAATTTTGTTAATCATAAACAATGCAACATAACTATTATATGTGTTGTTACTTTTTATTTATTCTCACCAAACGTTACATATCTACATGGGAAATGAACGTGGGTAATATGTTTATAATCATTCTCACTAAAATACACTGTCAAAATATATTAATGAGCAAACTGAGACACATTGGCCTTTAGGAAATATCAAAAAGCCTGTGCGCTGTCATTTAGGACAGAATGCATTGTTAACGTGACGCACTCTCTACTGACGCGATGTCACGCAAAAAAAAAGAAACAGCACAGTCCGTGCAAACTCATATCCTCCTTGGTTTTTGACCTTATGATTAATTGTCAATATCAAATCAATAAAGTCATTTTAAGAAGATGACAAGTCTGCTATAGTCAGTTCAATTAACGCTCCTTTTAAAAAGTTTGCTTATACAGAATATAAAACAGAATCTCAATGATGAGGGACTCGCGAGTAGTAACGAATAATATGTGACACTGAGAAATTATAATTCCTAATAACGGAACAAGTAAAAACTACGATTTCCTAAAACGGACACTGTAAATGTAGGCATTTCAATAAATTAATTTAGGAGACTTGTGTGTGCATTTCAATACCAATTTAAGAACTACGTAGGCTACCTGTTGTACTATAAACGCTACCTCAAGCAGCACTTAACAGTAAATAGTCTAACAGGACAATGACGGACTGAAACGAAGATGCTGCGCTGCTACAATAAAGGTTCACACTGTCATTCTGCATGTTTAGAAGGCGCTGATTGGCTGAAACTGTTTATAGAGAATTGTCTCAAATTGGTAGTGCCATATAGCGATCAGAAACGAAAAGACACATTTAGGCATGCTGCACAGTAGTTTGTTTTTCTACAATACAAATTCAGTACGACACCAGGGTTTCCAGACACACAAATATGAAGCTTATTACGTTTTACAGTGAAACTCTTTACATACACAATATAATTAGGGACGTGTGCCCCCTGCCCGACTGCGGCAGCCCAACCTTCCCTCGACAGCTCGATTTGCTCGCTATCCGTCCAAGCTGAAAATATTGTTAAATGGAGGAATTGAAAAAAAAACTTTCACATGTGGAGGATCAACGACGCAAACCCCTGGTGTTTTGACTGAGAAACAGTTGCAATACCATTGAGCCACTTAATCGGGATAATTAACGAGCTTCGCACAACTGAACTACTACTACTGTTCTTACTGCGGCGGATGTGGAAATATGTTGTTTGACATATACACGTTAAATTGGTTTAATTGACACGAGATTATCACTGTTGTATTCTTCTAATGAAGACAAAAAAACTATATTTATAGATGTATACTATATGACGTACGGTTTTGAACAAAATTAAGCGTTCCATAAAAAGGTTGCACGATTTACCTAATCTTTTTATATATATAAAGATGATATATGACAATATATCTTTGACACTATGTATCAGACAAAGGAAATCAGAGCAATCCACAAGAACAATAATTACTTCTCAGCAACTACCTGAATTGTAGTTTAACTATATCAACTGAAGTGTGTAATGTCAATACAAATTACAAAATATAACTAGAGAGTTAAGTGTCAGATAGACTCTCAAAATATAGAGGTCAATGCCTTTGACTGTGCTGAGGCTTCACAAAGATTCAGTAACCAGTGACCATGTCTGCTCAAGGCTTCAAAGCCCTATCATGCTCCAATCGCAGTACTACGCATGTCTGAGGCTTTGGAGCCCCGTCATGAGCTCAGTACTACGCATGTCTGAGGCTTTGGAGCCCCGTCATGAGCTCAGTACTACGCATGTCTGAGGCTTCAAATCCCCGTTTGAAGCTCGTTATGACGCAATCTCAGCACTACGCATGACTGAGGCTTCGGATACCCGTCATGATCTCAGTACTATGCATGTCTGAGGCTTCGGAGCTCCGTCATGAGCTCAGTACTACGCATGTCTGAGGCTTCAAATCCCCATTCGAAGCCCGTCATGACGCAATCTCAGTACTACACATGTCTGAGGCTTTGAATCTGCTCGAGGCTTCGAAGCCTCAGTTAACCCAGTGCGCATGTCTGAGGCTTCAAATCTGCTCGAGGCTTCGGAGCCCCATCATGATCTCAGTACTACGCAAATCTGAGGCTTCAAATCCCCGTTTGAAGCTCGTCATGACCCAATCTCAGCACTACGCATGACTGAGGCTTCGGATACCCGTCATGATCTCAGTACTACGCATGTCTGAGGCTTCGGAGCTCCGTCATGATGCAATCTCAGTACGCATGTCTGCTCAGTGCTTCTAACCAAGCTGATTCCAGTGTGCATGTCTGCTTAGTGCTTCGAATCATTATTCATCGAGCTCCAATTTGAAATACATATGGCATCAACAGAGTTCAAAAACTCGACAGAATTCACATTGAAATGAATGTTTGTGGATGATCCATACATGTTAAATGATTGTTCCCGATAATACTTTGCGGCAAAAAATAAAATTATAAATTACACATCATACAAATGCCGACTTGTAGAATGCATAATGCTGCAAAGAAGAGCTTTAGTAATACGGGTTGACGACACATCTATCACTATAATACTTTCATAAATATCCATTCTTCACCTCATGCAACGTTTTCATGCAACACTGAACGTATGTCATATAGTACACATCTATATATAATTGTTTTTGTCTTCATTACATACATACATACATACACCCTGCTGAAAACAGTAGTGGTGCCGCGGTAGTGTTGCTACTCCATAATAAGGCTTTCGTGGGTTCGGGTCCCACGTCCACCCATTGTGACCCAAAAGAGTCTGTTTTTCTTTTTTTTTCCATTTAACAGCAAATTCCGAGAGCGAGCAAGGCGAGAACACTAGTAAAGAGCTATCAAATGGAAATGGGCATCTTGTTTTATGTCTATAACAAAAAAAAATATTTGAGTGACGATTTCAACTGTTATTGTAGTTGTTGATGGCGGGTTTGGCGGTTTAAAATTTTAAATATTAAATTAATAAGGTGGAATGTGTTCTTACTTTGAGTGTTGGGGGTGGGGGGGAGCTACACGGTAAATGTGTTAGTAACTGGGATTGCGCATATATAACTGGAAGATTGCTTACGAGTGATACAGACTGGAAAACTATATGTTTTAGGAAATGTTTTATTATTGCACTGTGCTGTGACTAAGTCAACTTTTTACTGATCGCCTGTCAGGACCTTGAAGATGTGTTCACGAGGGAGGGATGCTGCTGTTAAAACCAAATGCTTTTTCGTCAGCAGGTCCAGATGTGTTTATCCCGCTGCTTTTTGTTGTTGCCTCAACACTCAAGAGGATCTTTAATGCCGATCTTGAGCCATGCACTCCTCACCTTGGAGTGTCCCGTGTGTGTCTGTGTGTCGGTTTGCCGGTGACTGATCTGCGCCGTGTCTCTCAGCCTCTCTGATGTGCTCCGGATTGACACCTTTGAATGTTTGGTGCACCAGAGCAAATACAACTTGATCTACCACAGTGGGTTTGTTATCACCTTATTCAATTGACGTTCATGGACGTCAAATGGAGATGAATAGAAGATGAATTAATGTAAATACGTGAGCTGCCTTACGCAATTAGTCATCGCATTTTGATGGCGATTCTAAGTGGGGATGATTCCCGAACAGATCTCTTATGCGATTCTTCCACAGTATCTCTCAAAATTATTTAGTTCAAATTGGTTATAAAGATTTCACTCGAGATTATTTTTTTAATTATTATTAATTATGAGTCTTTAGTTCGGATCGAACTCGGGCTAGCACTACGCTCAGAATTTGAAAAGCAACCACCTTAGTTAATTGAGCCACTGACGGCGTCTTTTCTTCATAGCGAACTCGTTACTTTTGAGCTCCAAAAAATGTTGTAAAGTATTAGGCTAATAAATAAAATATGTCAATACTTGATCGAATAATAACATCTGTGATTTAAGGATTTCACCTTTTCTTTCTCAAATGTGCTTACCTATATCATGGCAAAGTACAGGGATAAACCTTTATTTTCTGTTTACTCCGTTTTAATTAAGTCAGACCAAAGAAAACATTTAAGGCTATTAAATGTGATCTCAAGAAAAGATGAGGGTTAATTATAATACTAATAACAGGAGCGATTATAATGATACAGTGCAAAAGTAAATACTAATTGAAAGAGCCGGGAATCCATGAGGTGAGGCGTCTTATTTTGTTTAACTCTTGCTATCGTATAGTGCATTCTGCCTGTCGGCGTTAGTTATATTTATATTTTTTAGACATCAGACACTAGAAGCTGCTGACGAACCCTTCTCTTCATTGTCAGTATGTAGCTGCGAAAAAATAAAAGCAGTAACAGTTGTAACAGACGTCATTGAAATGGATAAGTTTGTGTAACGTTAATGAAAATGGCCAGGAGGTGTCACTAGAGAGGTGAGTGTCAAATGCTTCGAAGCTTCGATACGATTTCCGACACAATTGCTTCAAACGTGTTGATGCTTCGTGAGGCTTCACTCCACCCATCACTAGCTCCAGGCTCGCAAAAGAGAGACGCACGCACACACACACAGGCGGGGGAGAGAGAGGCGCGCGCACACACACACAGGCGCTCCAGGCTCGCAAAAGAGAGACGCACGCACACACACACAGGCGGGGGAGAGAGAGGCGCGTGCACACACACACATAGGCGCTCCAGGCTCGCAAAAGAGAGACGCACGCACACACACAGGCGGAGGAGAGAGTGAGAGAGGGACGCATAAGGTAGAGAAGGCTTGTTTTTGTTTTCAGTTCTATTTACAGTGATCGGTTCGTAGCCTGCATTGTTACTTTTCTTGGTGGTTTATTAAATTACGGATTTTTCAAATGTTCATTTTTTCCCCTGTGCTTAAAACTCATTAAAAAAAGCGTTTTTAGCGAGCGGTTCCTAGCACTATAGCGCGAACTATTGCAGTGTTTTCTCTGTTGTTCAAGGTTTTCTCAGTGTTATTCAATGTTTTTACATTTAGTTTACCATTACGTGGTACATTCTATGGTATAATTAACTATATTTGTGCTTAAAAACTAAAAAATATACAGTGGAACCTCGGTTCACGACCATAATTCGTTCCAAACCACTGGTCGTGAACCGAAGCAATTTCCCCCATAGGATTGTATGTAAATACAATTAATCCGTTCCAGACCGTACGAACTGTATGTAAATATATTTTTTAAAGATGTCTAAGCACAAATTATAGTTAATTACACCATAGAATGCACAGTGTAATAGTAAATTAATGTGAAAACATTGAATAACACTGACACAAACGCTCAGGCTCTCCCAGCAGCAGGCGAGCACAACCCCTATGCCCCCCTCCCCCAACCCAACCCCCTTCTCTCCCAGCTGCACACGCAGGCTCTCTGTCTCACTCCGCAGCAGGCGAGCACAACCTCACCCCCCCCTCTCTCTCACATTGCAGCAGTTTGTGCTATAGCCTTACAATCCGATTCGCTGTATAAACACTTTTTTTTTTTTTTAAATGAGTTTTAAGCCCAGGAGGAAAAAAAAGGAACATTAGAACAAATCCGAACATTATTTAAAAGCCAGCCAACACAGTAACATTGCAGGATTTCATGCTAATAGTATTAACAACCCGATCGATCGCTGTAAACACTCTTTTTAAATGAGTTTTAAGCACATGGAAAAAAATAAACATTTGAAAAAAAAGAGAAAAGTAACATTGCAACACTTTCTTCTCACCACTCTTCACTTGCTTAGAAGCCATGGTTAACTGCAAAAGCACACGAAATACTGTAGAGCACAAAGAGTTCACAGGTAAAGCACGAACGTCTGACTGAGAATAATGAACAGGGAGAGGCTGAACACGTGCTTAAATACAGTAATCGGCGCGTACGAACCGTAAGGGAAATGAAATAGAGCACAAAGAGTTCAGAGCGAAAGCACGTACACACGTCTGACCGAGAACAATGCAACACGTGCGGAAATCATCGGCACGCACAAACTGAAAGGGAAACTGGCTTGTTCGTATATCGAGTGTGTGGTTGTGAATCGAGACAAAAGTTTGGCGACCGTTTTGGTCGTAAACCGAGTTGTACGTGTACCGAGACGTTCGTGAACCAAGGTTCCACTGTATATATTTACATATATTTCGTACGGTCTGGAATGGATTAATTGTATTTACATACAATCCTATGGGAGAAATTGCTTTGGTTCACGACCAACTCGGTTTACGACCAGAGTTTTGGAACGAATTATGGTCGTGAACCGAGGTTCCACTGTACATGTTTAATTATTCTATCCATCTATCCTTCCAGTGTCGCGCCAGCCCCAGCAAGAATACAGTGCGAGGCAGGAACAATACGTGAACGGAGCGCGAGCTCCTCGCTAGCTCTGCGGCACCATGTCCTCACATGTTTAATTATTAACAATACAGATTATTTAAATGATGTTAACATTTTATTTGCATAATATAATAAACATATTTTCCTGCATTTCATCTTAAAAATGATATAGTCATCATATGTAAATACGCGCTTTATAAAGTGGCTCAGGTTGTGCAATAATATAACTATCGCAAGTTTACAGTGAGGTGATTGTACTTATAAGTACAAATAATTCTACAAGGAGCACTTGATGGACTGATTGAGTGCATTTATAGTTCTTGGGATGAAACTGTTTCTGAACCGCGAGGAAAGGCTCTGAAGTGTTTGCCGCATGAAAGCAGTTCAATAGACAGCATGGCTGAGGCAGCGTGTGCTTGATGCTATATACTGATAATCTCTTTCCAATCATCTGCTGTAGAGCTTTGATTCCCCACTCAGATACAGTGATATAAATACTCTGAGTGGTGCAGTGAGAGTAATATGGAAAAAGATGATCCGCTGTGGTAACCCCTAACGGGAGCAGCGGAAAGAAGAAGAAGAAGGTGCAGTGAGAGTAACAATGCTAAAGCAGCTATGGTATTTAGAATAGTTTGACCATTCTGTGGACCATTATATTGTTACAGGTTAATTACAACCAGATGCCTTAAACTAATATGCGTTTAATTTCAGTGTATTTATAAAGCCACAACAGGGATGTGGATCTAAAAAAGAAAGGAAAACCACACTGGAACAGTAGCACTGCTTTGACGCTGGGTGCTGCCAGTTTGCAAAACCACGTGGAGAACTTGCGTATGCCAAGCATTTAGCTACCGTGAAAATGTGTGTGGCTTTATGCCAAGTTTAGGTTTTATACATCGCAATTTGAGTGTGGAAACGGGCTTACGCAACATTTTTGTGCGTACGCACCATTTATACATAAGGCCCCAGGTCACTGAGGAACCAAGGTATGCTGAAAGTCCCATGTATAGTATGGTTAAGTATTAAAATGTCTAACAAAAAACACACAAAAATTTGATATGAATGCAATTGCTAAATTCCCTAAAAAATTTAAATGCACGTTCTCTCAACTTAAACGTATTTATGGCTGTAGTTGTGTACATAATTGTGTCCTGAAATGGACTGGCTCTCCATCCAGCTTTGGTTCTTGCCTTGCTCTGATCCCTGTCGTCCAAAAATCTAAACAACAGGTACACAAATTAGGAAGTTGACTAAACTGCTAGCACAGACTACAAGGTAAGGTGCTCAACAGTGGGCATGTGGTCACTCATATTCTCATAGCATTTGAAATACATTGCCCGTTAAACTTATATCATGTCTTTGTAATTATAACCTTGGAGAAATCCATTCAAAATAGAAATAGAACTTGTCAGGCTGACCTGGTCTATGGGATACTTCAAAGGGGTGAAGGAGTAAAGGTGAATGAAACAAGGGCAACGTTCATTGTTTTGACAAACAAAGTCAGAGGAGACCACTGACTCTCCTGAATGACTCCTTTTCTCCTAGCATAAGATCAATGGTGCACATGAAATAGAAAAAGGGATGAGTTGTAGATACCAAATTGCACTATACATCTATAGTAGTAAAACAGTTAAATAACTTGTGAAGCCTCAATGTGTTCATGGCCATTAAACACAAGTATCATGGGGCAAATATAATGACACTCTATCCAATATACAGTAGGCCATTTACAAGATGACTTCAACACTATCATCTTGGTCAGTTTCTCTCTCCCTCCTTTTTCTTCTTTCCTTTCAAAAAATATTTTGCCAGCCTACATTCATTTTCATAATTTGTGAATGTGACAACTGATGTACTTAATTTTGATCCTTTAGGGGTGACTGCCATCATTAAGATGTAAGTAAGAAATGTACATTTTGCACCTCCAGTTATGGCTACAGGGCAGCCAAAGATATAGCATAAAGCAACATTAGAATCATAACCATGTTGTAATTCCACTATTTCTTCAGACTTTTTCATTTATTTGATGTGAAACAGCAGTTTGCACCAAAACTGACACAAGATAATGAGTTGCAAGGAAACACACAATGCAACAGTTCTTACTCAATGAAAGAGCCAGTAATCCATGATGACAGATGTCCTTTGTCACACAGATGAGATAGCAACTTATTGTGTATCACATTGATCATTTTGGTTATTCAGCAAAGAAGACATCAATAGCTTTTTATTTTATCAGCTCTTAAAAGGTCTATTGGCACTGCCCAGCCAGCACAGACTACCAATAAGAAGTAACACAGTGAACCATTGAAATGCAAGGAAGAACACCAATACAAGTAGTAAGCAACCACACCCCAGTGCTTTAAAAGTGCTCAAAACTACTCCTTTTTTGTACAATGTCCTGCGCTATTATGGGGAAATGTTCTCTTGTCATCAGTGTCGAGCTGAGAGGAAGGGGCAAGGTTCATGGATACAATATTTTCCAATAGTCTTCCTGACCTAAACTACATGTTTTATTTTTCAACAGGAAAGATGTCTCTTTCTGATTTTGAAGTGCTGTCTGTTTATGAAGATACATATGTGGAGAATGAATCCTTCATAGTTGATCCATCAACCATCGTCTGTCTTCCTGTCGAAATAAATCCTGAATTGTCCTACTGGATATTTGCTGGTTACCTACTCATTTTCCTGATTGCAATTCCAGGAAACCTCATGGTTGCACTTGTGATTGGGACCAACTACCACTCTCTTGTACCATCGGACATTTACCTTTTCCACCTGGCACTGGCTGATGTGTTCTTCGCTTTAACAATTCCCTTTTGGGCTATTAGTGCCATGAAAGGCTGGGTGTTTGGTAATGCAATGTGCAAACTTATTAGCCTTATTCAGGAAATTAATTTCTACAGCAGTATCCTCTTTTTGGTATGCATTAGCATTGATCGTTATCTGGCCATTGTTAGGGCTGTAAAAACCAAGAAGAAAAGACAGCCATTTTGTAGCTGGTTGTTGTGTATCATAGTTTGGTTACTCGGGGTCATCCTTTCTTTGCCAGTTCTTCATAACAATGCCTTTAAGCCTTTAAATTTGACAAAAACTGTCTGCTATGAGGAATTTGATACCCAGACATCTGACCACTGGCGTTTTTCTATAAGGATGCTTCGGCATGTGTTAGGATTTCTGTTACCTTTAACAATCATGCTGATCTGCTATGGAATCACAGTTTCTCGATTGCTACAGACTCGCAGCTTTGGAAAACAAAAGGCAATGAAAGTGATTGTCTCAGTGGTTTCAGGTTTTCTTTTCTGTTGGATGCCCTATCATATCACAGTAATGTTGGACACAGCAATGCGAGCCGGGTTATTTTCTTATACCTGTCAGAAACGCTATTCTATTGATCTAGCCCTTTTGGCCACACAGAGCCTGGGTCTTCTCCACAGTTGTATTAATCCTATTCTGTATGCCTTTGTGGGGGAGAAGTTTAAACAAAACTTTTTTAAATTTCTTGTGAAAACTGGCCTGATAAAACGGAATGTGCAATGGAAGTCTAGTCGTTCCAGTTCACAGAACTCAGATATTACATCCACAATGATGTGAGGGAAACATTAACCATGGCAGAAGAACAGTGGGATTATGGACAATTGAAAACTGATCCTGTCAGGTACTTGAGGGACTTAATAACTAAAGAGAAGAGATTTGACAGCTGTAGTTGTCTAAGATATCACTATCTACCTTGCTCCAAAACCGAAATGCCCAATTTTATTTAATAGATGTATACTATTATGGGGGGGCGGCACGGTGGCGCAGTGGGTAGCGCTGCTGCCTCGCAGTTGGGAGACCTGGGGACCTGGGTTCGCTTCCCGAGTCCTCCCTGCATGGAGTTTGCATGTTCTCCCCGTGTCTGCGTGGGTTTCCTCCAGGCGCTCCGGTTTCCTCCCACAGTCCAAAGACATGCAGGTTAGGTGGATTCGCGATTCTAAATTGGCCCTAGTGTGTGCTTGGTGGGTGGGTGTGTTTGTGTGTGTCCTGCGGTGGGTTGGCACCCTGCCCGGGATTGGTTCCTGCCTTGTGCCCTGTGTTGGCTGGGATTGGCTCCAACAGACCCCCGTGACCCTGTGTTCGGATTCAGCGGGTTGGAAAATGGATGGATACTATTATGGGCTCCAATTTTTTTAAGAATGACAAAGATGGTTAATGTACATACTTTTTCATACAGAAACTACTTTTTCCTATGTTAGGTCATTGAAAATATTCAGTATTATGTATTAATCAACTCTAAATGGTAAAAAAAGGAAAATGGGCAGTGATCAAAACACTTTTCAGCTATAAAATGCAAAAATCCTTAAATAGTGTACTGGCTCACTATAAAATAACAAAATGTATGTATTTTAAAGGAAAAACACATTATCAAAAGCTTCTTGGCAGTGTGATGCAGTAACAGACAAATTGGGATATAAACCACAGGTCTGCTGGTTCAGTCTCCACGTCTGGCTCAATGAGTGACCCAGAGTGAGTCACGCAGACTACCTATGTTTCAGATATTTAAGAAATATAAAGCACCTTGAGGTTCTTTTCAGTACTGAAAGTTGCATTATGACTTAAAGCAGGTGGACTGTGATTAAACCTTTTCATTCTGAAGATCAAAAGGATTTTTTGTATCTGGCTATTGTTTTCAAATTCAGTGCAATTTCTTTAAGTCACTTCTTGTGTTCCTTCAGAATTAATATCAATTGTTGCAGCATGTCTTACTTTTCAGCTGGTGTTGCTCATAATTAGATATACATGGAAATATATACACATTTTCTGTTTGCAAAATGCAACTAGGCTCATTTCCAAAATTACCAAAACAGTAAGAATACAGGGTGCCTGAGGCAGGCGGGTGCCATCTAGAAAAAGCTTTGTCTTAGCTACACTCTTTACCAGCATCACATTCCAGTGCACTCTGAACCCACAATGAAAGAAGCAGAAAATGGTGTAAGAAAATGAAAAATTAGGTAAAGTTTGGCTGGGGAAATGGACTGTAACTCACAAGAATCCTTGTTCAGTCCTTACCACTGACTAACTGTGTGATCCTCTGCAAATTATTTACCTGCCTGGTCAACATTTCTAAAGCATATAAAATGTTTGAAGTGACTTTGAATAAAGCTGTTGTCTAACTAAATGTTTTATTAAGTTCAAGTCCAAATTTATTGTTATCTATCTATCTATCTATCTATCTATCTATCTATCTATCTATCTATCTATCTATCTATCTATCTATCTATCTATCTATCTATCTATCTATCTATCTATCTGTTATATACTGTAGGCCACTTTCAAATCTAGCTGTCATATAGCACATTTCCTTTCTCTCTATCAGTCTATATATCTATTATATACATCTGTCCATCTTGTCCATCATTTCTAACTATACTTTTCTATCTCAGTCTTGGTTTTATATAATCTCTTTCATATTATGTCATGGGAAGCCAGAGATTTTCCTATCATGAATTAGCAGTAAGGCTGTGAACAGGACATCTGTTCATCTCAGAGTAAGCTTACACATATTTATGTAGTTTAGCAGTAGCAGTAGCTCTCCAAAACCATAATAAAGTGCACTCTAAAAATAAGTAAGGGGACCTTTAGCCAATACTTAAATAAATGAATGATTGCAAGGTAAGAATTGTCATGTTATTTTCTAACCTGCTTAATCCCAGCTAGCATAGTGTGCCAGACAGGAAGAAACCCTGGGCAGGATGCCAGTCTATCACAGGGCAAATACACGCACACACAGAGACAACAAACACACACACTAAAAACAATTTAGTATCACCATTTAACTTAACCTGGATGTCTTCAGACAGTAGAAGGAAACCTGAGTACCCAAAAGGAAACACACCCAGATATGGGGAGAACATGCAAACTACATGCAGGGAGGACCCAGAACACAAACTCTGGTCTTCTTACTGTGAGGCAACAGTTCTACCACTGCACCACCATGCTGCCCTCCTTTTCATATATGTCAGTCTATTATGCAGTCCTATCTATCTATCTATCTATCTATCTATCTATCTATCTATCTATCTATCTATCTATCTATCTATCTATCTATCTATCTATCTATCTATCTATCTATCTATCTATCTATCTATCTGTCATTTGTATAGTGACTTTCACATTTATCTACCTATCTATCAAGGGCATTGGTGGCTCTGAGGTGAAGGATCTGTGGTGGTGTTTGGAAAGTTGCTGGTTCAAGTCCCATTACTGCCTACAGCCCTTAACCTTCAAATTGCCCCAAGGGCGCTGTACAATGGCTGACCCTGTACGCTGACCGCCAAAGGTCATGTGAAAAGACGATTTCCCATCTGGGTTTGACAGAGTATATATAATCAAAAAAATATCTATCTTACAGTGCCTTTCAGTTCTAGAAATCTATTATATAGTGGGTAAGAAAACTGAATACAAAGGGATGGATGAGTTAACATCTTATAAGAACATTCTTCACTTTAATATTGTGAATTCTTTTTGGCTCCCTGACTTAAGAGTTTATTCATTTACAGTATAGTGCAAGCTGTTTTAGATTTAGATCATACATATATATAGTATAATGATGAAAAATATCACTGATAGCACATCAATGTTCTAATCTGTCTGGAGATGATCCAGTTAAATTTGCTATTCAAAATATTTCCAGACCAATGCAATAGACATCGAGAAGGAATCTTTCAGGAAAATTATCAACAGAGAAGGGTGAATGGCAAGAGTGCGGCTGAGTCCTGGCTGGGCATTAGTCTCACAAAGTTATCCCATGCACATTTATACATTTGTCCATACTGTACTTCCACTACTGCAATGAAAGTAATGGCTTGTCTATAAAACTTTCAAAGCAGGGTGAAACAGAATGGTAGTTCCTCATTCAGAAACCTGAAAGGGAATTTGCTGAGTTAGGAATCTGACAGAGGCTTGCATAAGAATAATGAAACAGAAAGAAAGCAAAAGATAATTCCCTAAACAAACAAACAAACAAACCAAAATCACATGGAATTTCCCATGCATGTCACACTTCATGTGATGACTGACTTGTGCTTCCCATAAGGTCTGAATGTCCAAGAAAAGCAGAAACCCTGGTAAAATTATTTTGTTAATATAAGTTGCAGGATTTTTTGGGTTATAGGTCTGCCACATGAATGACTGGGGATTCCACTTGCAGCTCTTTAATTGTTTTATTTTTTTAACAACACTTTGTTAATGGTCCTGCAATTTGTTTATTCAGGTGAACACTTTGTTATCTTTGTTTTTATGATTGCCACACTGTAAGACATGAATACCTAGTTAAAATGTTGCTAGTTCCTCTGGTTTGCTTATCTCCATGTATACATTTGGTTATAGACCTTTTTTTTTTGTTCTTTATTTTGCCTTATACAATTTCTTGAAATAAGGAAGTTGTTAGTTTTCACATACCCCTTGGGATAAGAGTGCAGGGTCAGCCATTGTACAACACCCCTGGAGCAATTGTAGGTTAAGGGTCCAGCAGAGTAGGATCTCTTTTTTGGCAGTAACTGGGATTCAAATCGGCAACCTTATGGATAGCAGCACAGATCCTTAGCCTCAGTGCCACCACTCCACACTGACTTGTCGCAGTCAATCAATTGTTTTGTCAATCTTTATTTTATATCCATTCATAGAATATACTGTCACAATGAAATTTCACAAAGCTGACTAAAGTACATTTCAAAATAAACAGTAAACGTGAGCTTTTAAATACATTACAATTATTGGTTAAAGTCTACGTATATAAGAGCAAGCAGAGAGTATACAGTACAGTAGATGGCACAGTAGATGTCACAAAGACAGTATGGTAGAATCTGAGTCAGGAAAGTTGTTAGAGAATAATGGAGTAAAAGATTAGAGTTACAGCCAAGATGACTGAAGTGAGAGCAGAGACAAGTCCTAAGAAAAATTCAAACGTCTCCATCAATAGAGCTTCACAAAGAGTTCCAGAGGGTAGGAGCAACAAACCTGAAAGCTCCATCACTAATCAGTCACAAAATATATCTTTCAAATTGTCAGACAGCCAGCGTCAAAGGATTTCGGCTGTCTTCCAGGATGGTTAAAATGGTAACTATAACAGGTAATCTGGACATTGTAAAATTAACATCTTTGTAAATCAAAAGGTGAGTTTTGAACATAATTCAAGACTGTGTTTACAGCAAATGTAGTCCATAAGTTAAGGTGAGATGTGTTCATTCCTTTTAGTCCTGGTCTGAAACTTGGCAGCATCATTTTGAATCTGTTGCATCAAGTTCAGGCAGGAAGGCAAATGCAATACTCCATTTGAGAGGTCATGAAAGCATCAGAAGAGGAGACTAAGCCAAGACTGGTGACTGAGAGTAAAGGAAGAATTTCATAGGAGCTGAGGTCAAAGTTATCAATGGTGGGCTGGGAATCCTAGAAGGAGGAGCTCCATTTTTCTTGATTTAAGGTGCAGAACGTTAATGGACATCTGTGATATGTACCTTTTAAAGATACACTGCAGAAATGAGAGAAAAAGGCCAAGGAAACAATTAACCGCAAACACACCAAAGCCAAATAATCCGAAAATTAAAGTGAAAAACTTGCATAGTCCTATTTCCCTAAAATGATCTTATCTCCAACTACAGTACATGTAAGATTTGATTTACAGAATATAATAACTTAGACTCTACAGGTGGCATACTGCCATCATACTGGTGGCAACAGGGTATTGTTGGCAGGGTCCACCTGCAATTAAATATAAAATGATGACTTGAAAATATCAACAAAGCAACAACAGAAAACCATCACACCAAAAAATAAAAAAATAACATTTTCCAAAACCAACCTTGGAGGATCTTCTTGTAGAGCTGTCTGCCTTAGGTTTCACATCCATTTTTTTTTCTGAGAGTATTAAATTCTTTCTTGCACCCGGTTTAGAATTTGTTTTTTGAGACCTTTGTGGAATACTCCCTATCCATGATTTGGTTTTTCTTACAGAATGTTTTATTGTCCATGTCTTAAGCAGAGCGGTACAATTAAAAGACTTTTTCAGGTTGAAGTTCCACAAAAATTTCTCCACAAAAGTCAGATTGCTTCTTGAATGGATCATTTAAGTGTATCTTGAAAGGTTTTTTTCACACCCCAGCTTGGCCAGGAGTTAAGAGATTTTGTCACTTTGTGTCCATTTTTACTGTTCAGTGTGTTTGCTGTTTTTCTTGCACCATTCACTGGCTTGTTTTCAAGAGTCTCTAACACTGGAATCTACCGTCAAAATATAAACATGTGTAACATCAGTCATTCGTGTCTGTCTAATACAGAGCACCTAGCAAAAGGGAAAGATTGAGCAATGCAAGGGGGGTTCAAATCCAAAAAGGATTTTCTTTTTGCAGGGTTACATCACAATCATCAAGGTGGCTACCTCGAATGGCAGTGCTTCACTTAAATTACTACATGTTTTAAACATTAGGAATATATACTGCATATTACCAGGAGGAGAGTCTACATATAATGAGAAAGTTTTTTTCCACCTATGGCTTGAAGGAGAAAATGTAAATGATAAACATATATTTCAACACAAGAAGGAGATGGAGATGGCCAATGGTCAGAAATACTAAGTATTAATCCTGATTCCACTAAATTTTAGGGATTACTTCTTGGAAAATTAATCATACAGCAACACAGTGGTGGATACTGTTGCCTTAAAACCTGTGGAACAAGTTCAAATCCTTACCGAGTGCTTCTCACATTGCTCCAGTTTTTCTTCCACATTGTAAAGACGTGCCTCTGTTCAGGATTTTACTCAAAGAGACGCCTCCCAATTGGCCACACATCTTACCTGAGGTGGTAGCAGTGAGACGTGAACTTGGGCCATTGGATTACATGGTTACCTTCTCATCCATGTGAGTTAAGGAAGAAGTGGAAGGAAGGTGATTAGGCTGCTGACTATGAATGAGCCTCACATCCAACAGCTGGCTCTCTCTTTCAACTTCACAACTCTCCACCCTCCAAATACATTATATGTGATTGGCTAATACTGGACAGAGAGAGTGTGGGTTTGTAACACTCCAGTCTGTGTGACCTGCAAAGGAGTGGTGTCCCATCCAAAGCTGGCCTATGCCTTGAATCTAGTGCTGCTCTGACTCAACATTATAATTAGCTTGGATTAAACAGGTTGGAAAATTAATAAATATTCAGATGTATGTGTCACCAAATGTTGAACATGTCAGTAAGTATTTGTTTAACATTAGCTTCATGTAATTTGCATTGCAATGTGATAGGCAATGTAATGATATCATCACGCTCTGCAGGAAAGCGTGAAGGATTTGATAAGGTAACCATATGAAATGAAGTGGTCAAAAGACAAAACTGCATCAAATACTGTACAAGGAAATCAAGAAAACAGCAACCAACACCACATCACAAGACAAGAATCAAAGTCGAAAATATCAAAACAAAGGTATTAGCCAGCAGATCATTAAACAAAAGAAAAGCAAGGGCTTGTTTTAATTACTTTGAATCCGTGAACTCGGATATGGTTATAACTTCACAATTAACTTTTACCCCGTCGCATTGTGAATGATAATTCACAACCTCAAAGGACACGTCCCCATCAATGGAGGCTCAAAAATGGCAGCAGAAATGTTTCAAAATATTTCACAACCAAAAAAAAAAAAAAAACTGAGTTCTAAAGTGAAAATTAATGCCATCATCAAAATCCCCAAGGTTGAAAACCCTCAGATCAACTACAAATTTGCACCCAACGGCCCAGAGGAGGTTAGATAAAATAAATTATGACAAAAATATCCAATAGATATAGTGTATCGTTCCTTATGTCAGTTCATTGAAAGGAATGTTTTTACTGTCCTCTACAGCCAATCAGACATCCTTTCATTTATGCTGTAATATACTGTAATACATATTTTAGATGTCTGTTTTGATTGGTTTGGTTTTTTTTTTTGCCATCAGGATTACCTTTTTGAGGTTTATTTTGCATTTTGATTTGTTTTGATAAAGTTTAATTTTATTCAAATCTTGCTTTTCTTTGTTTATCTGACCGTGATCATAGTGCTTGACATAGAGGACACATGCTGGCCGGCTTCATGGCTGGGAGGATGGTTTCATATGTGGCTGGTAGACATTTATAACAAATGGAAACGGATAGACAGGTGTCCTTAGGTGTTGGTTAGTGGTACCTTTCCCTGTTAGGAGGCCATTATAAGGGAAGGACAGAGGTAGGCTGCCTTCCAGGGCCTTATGTTTTCCCTGTACACTGAATGGCAATATTCCTCTGATATGACTCCTGGTTGTACACCCTCAGGATGGCATGGAAGTTGTAATTTTAGTGAGTAGCCCTGTTAGGTTCCTCAGGTGTCATTAGGTGGGAGGCAGGATGTTATACCTGATCCAGAAGTACTTCCCCGGTGCAATGTGGTAGCACCAGAAGTATTCTTTGCTCCGGTATAAAGGAAGCTGTTCTGTTTCACCCAGGCAATTTGGAGTTGGGTGGAAGAGGACAAAGCTCACCTGGGAAGTGTGGAGGAGGAAAAGAGAGAAGATTGTATTGTCCTTGTGCAACCGTTGAAGAGAAGCTTTTATAAAGCTATTTTGTTAAATAAATTCTTATTTGAACTGGGGACTTGTGACCATGCAATCATGTTTGGGGATTGGGGTGCTGCTATGTCCCCTACATGTGGATTTCCCCCCTACTTTGCGCTCCAATAATATAAAACCCATATTTTAATGGGCTACTGCAAACGTTAAGGGTGGCATATTGTACTACTCAGCTGCCTCACCACCTCGAAATCCTGGATTCATGTACTGGCCTAGTCACTGCTATATGGTGTTGGGTTGTTCTCTATGTGAAATGTACAGATCTTTTTGTTTTTATTCCTATAGGTAGCAGTGAAGATCAGTAACATTCACTGTGATCTTTGTATTTAATAAGCTTTGAACTCACATATACGGCCTCCTTATGAAATATTGTTCTTTCGCATACAATATACAGTAGATTAAGAAAATATTAAGATCCTTTTACTTTTTTATCATTTTGTTATGTTGCAGTTTTACTCTAAAATCATTTAAATTAATTTTCTCACTACATCAAGCAACATCCACTACTCCGGAATGATAAAGTGAAAACAGACTTTTAGAAATTTTTGCAAATTTAAGTGTGAAAAAAAAACTGAAGAGGTCTGAATACTTACTGAATCCACTGTAAATATATTTCTGCTTGTTATTATCACTGTTATATTCATTTTTTTTTCATATTGTTTTCATTATGTTGCTATATTAAACTGATGTCACATTACACTACCTCTGGTCAGAAGAGATGTCAGACTTGACAGCTACAGTTGCTTATCTCATTGCCTCAGTGTGTTAGATTACCATATATACTCGCGTTTAAGTTCTCCCACTGATAAGTCAGGGCTTGATTTTACTGTATATTTTCTGGTATTTTATAATGTCTGTGATATAAGTCAAATGCGGAAAACTCACACTATTGGTCCAAAAGATTACGATATGCAAACGCCCACCTGAGAGAGTAATCACGGAGCACACTGACTTTTTCTCTATGTATTGTGCATACATGACCACACGGTAATACCCAAACTACTCCAACACTCCCTGCTGGACACACTTCCATGCATTTGTGTTAGGCTAACTTGTAGTTCTAAATTAGCACTGTATGTTTGCTTCTGTCATGTGATTACCTGGTGTCTCCAATGTTAGGTTTCATTGTGTCTTCCACCCCAAATTGAATTAAGCTATTTCTCCTAATGAATGGATGGAAGGAAAAACCCAAGTCCATAGCCACGTAGACTAGACTTTTCTGACATTTACTATCACATATATTGTTAAGCCTATTTGAAGAAAAATCAGAGTACACATGTAAAATATATAAATCAACATGCAGTTACCAGACTATCAAAGAATTTGTCTTTCCTAGGGTTGAACTCTCCTGTCATCTAATTAACACTTCTTATATGTAAAAAGCAGTTCATTGAACCTCTCTGACCCTGTTCATACAAGTCTTGTTTACTCCAAAGTTGTTACAGCTACAAAATAATTACATTGCAGTAGGAAGCCAAATGCATTCAACACCATTGTGAATGGTTATCAAGTTACATAACATCCACAATTACCCTACAAGTGCATGGGCACAGCAGAGAATTACAGAGACCTTTACCACAAATACATTATGGAGGTGTGTCAGGATAGATAGATAGATAGATAGATAGATAGATAGATAGATAGATAGACAGACAGACAGACAGACAGACAGACAGACAGACAGACAGACAGACAGACAGACAGACAGACAGACAGACAGACAGATAGATAGATAGATAGATAGATAGATAGATAGATAGATAGATAGATAGATAGATAGATAGATAGATAGATAGATAGATAGATAGATAGATAGATAGATAGATAGATAGATAGATAGACATACTTTATGCATTATCCTTGGTCCCCTGCACTGTCAGCAACTTTGTTAGAAAGGCTATCAGAGGATTACTTTTTGATTTAAATAATGGTTGGAAGTTTGGACTGTATGAAAACCTGAGGAATACCAGAGGAAGCTACTATCCTGGGTAGTAGCTCCCAGGAGACACTTAGCGATAATCCATGACTGGAGCTTAAAAACTCATTTAGCCACATAGTTACTGAACCTGGAGTCAGGTGGAGAGCTGGACAACTGGCAGGAGAAAGTGAGTGAGAGGTACAGATCGTAAGAGAAAGTAGAGCTGTGAGATGTGCTTATTTGAGCATTTGCCAGCCATCTCATGGGTAAATATGGGCAGATTTGAAAATGGGCTGGCTTTTTAGACTCAGACAGGCTACAGGTGATCATTTGTTTCCTCCTTGTGTTGTACTTTGTGTTATTCTTCCATTATATAACCCTTTTTATTTTTCTAACATACCTTTTTATTTCGATACTTTGATTTATATGGTTTTATTTCATGGTTCAAGGATGGTTCAAAAGCATCCCCTATAGTTCAAAATATTCTCAAGATGTATGGTGTGGCTAAATAACCTAAGGCATCATTTCTACAAGAGCTTTCACCAGGAAGAGCAGTGTGGAAATGAGTGACATTAAGATGCACCATTTTCAGAAATTACTATTGTGCTTCTTTTGTTTTCTGGTGCTTTCTTGAACTTTAGTTCAATGAAAGTGCTTCCAAGTTGTTGTCTGTGAGTTCTTTGTCTTCTTTAATGCTGTGTTCCACCTCTCACAAGATGCAAGACAAAGAAATAAACTGTCTTTCATTTCAAGGAAATCAGGTTGAATAACAAGGGGAAGCACACAGACAGTTTACACAGAATGAGAGTGTAATCAGTTTTACTCAGTCACGTTGTTCACATGATATTTATTTCAAGCTTGGGTGTAAAGCTTTAAGCAAGTTTGATTTGATGACATTTAATCTTTACTGCTAGCTTCAGAGCTCTGAAAATCAACAATTAATCATTTTATACCTTAAACACCCTCACAAAGCTTCTTTCAAAGTAATTAGAAGAGGCTGTATAAATAAGTATAAGTAGATCATTCCTCCTCCAAAAGTAAGCAGACTCTGTTTGCTCAGACAGCACTACCATCCCATCTCATTCGCAATAAACACAAACTCAGGTCCTCACCCCAACATGGAGTGTAGGAAGCATCCAGTCTAGAAGGTCATGCAAAGGAGAACTCCATCAGCTCATGAGACTGATTAGGCACATGACTGTAAGGGGTTGGGTTGGGGTTTCTTTTCATTCCAGGCTCATTATGTCTGAGGCCCACTAGCACTCTACCCTCAAAGAATTGTACCTTCCACAGCAAGATGGTTTTAACACCAAACCAGTCTGACAACGTCATGTCATGGCACCGGTGTCACCAGGTTGAATTCACTCAGGCAGGACTCCCTGCTGGGATCATGGGATGTGAACTCATGTCCAAACCCCATATGGGATGCAGACAGGCCATTCTAGCTAATGGTATACTGACAGCACAGGAGAGTTTAAAGAAAGATGGGATCAGAAGAGGAATCATGATAGTAATAACAAGCCAAGCTTGTAACTGAGAGGACATGAATCAAATAAACAAAGGCCGGAACAGGAGACAAAATTGTAGCAACAGAATCAAAAATCTGAATATTTCATGTAGACTAAGCCAAAACAGAAGAGATAAACCAGAGTCAAAGAACAGAAAAGAATTAATAACCAGAGGCAACCCTGCTCAGGATAAAAGCAGGTATAGAAAATGGATGAATAGTAACAATTTGAATGTGGGAATTTTTGTTCGTTTGATTTATGTACAAAAATAAATATTTAGCAATTGGAATGTCACAATACCTAAACACCAATACCAGTAAAATTTCATGGTACTCGATACCTATTCAGTACCACAGCAATAATAGAAATCCCATTCATTTCATGAAAAGTCCCTCTGTTATTCAAGTGAACAATATAGTGCATTTTTATGTAGTATGGGGTAGCACAGGGAAACAGGAAATTTTCAATTGACATTCAATGCACTATTCAACACATTACAAAACATATTTAATAATGAAATGTATTGTACAGGATATGCAATTAATGATGGTAATCAATATTCATTCACTATTCATTTTATGTTTTGAAGAAAACACCATGAAGGTGTTGTTCGTTTCTCCATAAACACTCTGACAGCCTGTATTGCTTGACGTAACATGTCAAGAAGAATGCCAGTGATTTCCTCTTCAATCCTCCTTTTTAGTTCAGCAATGGTTGCAGGATGTGTAAATGCTAAAAGTAACAACAGCTTTAAAATGTTAGCATTTCTGTCAAGCTGCTACATACATGTCATTTATGTAAACTAATGTTGGCATTCATAAATATCAAAATACAATACAGGACTTGAATTTAATTTGTGCTAGACACGGGGATTCCCCCAATGTAATAACAAGTGGGGGGATGTTATAATCTCTTTGGGATTTTTTAGAATTGGGTTTATGGAGAATAATATCATCATGAACTATCTGCTTTATCTTAGCATGTGCACATAACTAAATCTATTCTGAGATTTTTTTTTTCTAGTGACTAAAAAATGCTGCTTAAAATCATCCATCCATCTATTATCTGAGCCACTATATCCTAACTACAGGGTCACAGGGGTCTGCTGGAGCCAATCCCAGCCAACACAGGGCGCAAGGCAGGAAACAAACCCCGGGCAGAGCGCCAGCCCACCGTAGTTATAGTGTTATCATTTGACTGAAAACTAAAGACTTTTTTGATTATGTAAATCTAATTCCCTGTGAGCTCTTTCATCAAGAGACTAGACATCACAATAAACAATAATATCAACATAGCTATCATTTTATTAAAGTTCCTAAACACTTAGCTTGGTTCACTTCACTCCATGTTCTTTATTGAATCATATTCTTTCAATGTGTTATAAAACTGAGATGTTGTCATTTTTTAAAGTAAAACTAAAAATCTTTATTTCTTAATAAAGATAATGTCAACGTCGATATAATACCAAAGCAAAATGAAGTATCGTGTAAAATAACACATATCTCCAGTACAGATTTGGTAGCGTCATAATAAATTCATTTTGTTCGATGCCTATAGTGTGCATGTGAATTGTGAGAAGGGGGATTCAGATCAGGTAGCCACAATGATGAGTAGTGAAATGCCTGTGCTTCAAGACATTTGTGACATTTACGTAGTGTTTTCTTAGAAACATAGTGGTAATGCAAGTGGCATACTTCTAGTAAGTCCCTAACTGAAAAGTGATTGCAGGAATTCAAACTGTAATCTGTTAGATTAGATTTGTTTAGATTAAACCTACAACTTTGCTGCTGAATGTGTAATGTGGAAGTCTGTCTGTAAAAAGAAAAGTCAGATGGAATCACAAGAGCTGTCAATTATAAAGGAGATAGCACAACTCTAATAACTAAAAATGAGGAAGATTTCAAAAAACTACAGATGCAAAAAAACCACAAGAAAGAGCAATGTAAGAAAGACTAAACTAATTGTATTTGAAGGATTTCATGAGCTGAGTATTACTGTAATTAAGGAATTATTTTTCTGGAGATAGAAATCCACACAGGTGGAGATTGCAGGTCCTAAATAAGAAGTTCCATGCTTTTTGTGCATATACAAAATAATGTCTTTTCACTGATAATATAAAAACAAATAAATCAAGTAATGGCCCTCCAATTAGAAGCATATTCATCTCTTAACCCATCCATTTCCTGAACCTGCTGAATTCTGAGCTTATCCCTGGACCATGGGGCTGAAACACACGTGCATAGACAGTAACAATTAAAATGTTAAAAGCTATGCTGTACATCTAAACATTAAAAGTTTACTAATGCACAACCAGCTGGCAATAAATTAAAGCTCCATCCAGAGCTGTGCCCTGACTCAGCCATAGCGCTGTTGGGAAAGGCTATAGGTCACTGTAACCCTGAAAAGGGATGAGCATTGAAAATGGATTTATAGATGGAAGGATGTGACAATGAACGTTGCTCCATTTAACATCACTTCTATTTCCCTTCTTACCAGAACAAGAAAGGAAGGGGAAATAACAACAAGGAACCATGACCTTACCTTGCCTTTTTAACCCTGAGCTTTTGTTTCATCCTCTGAAAATGATTACAGCACTCTCAGTTGTTTGTCAACTCTTTCTTGTTGTAAATTTTGTCTTCCGCTTCAGCCAGTGACTGGAATGGTGCTGCAATGGTTCAGCACTATTTCCTTACAGGTCCAACACTCCTGGTCCTAAACCTATCTATCTATCTATCTATCTATCTATCTATCTATCTATCTATCTATCTATCTATCTATCTATCTATCTATCTATCTATCTATCTATCTATCTATCTATCTATCTATCTATCTATCTATCTATCTATCTATCTATCTATCTATCTATCTATCTATCTATCCACGTCTTTATGTTTTTTTCCTTTCAGTATTCCACCCATAAGGAAATTTTACTTCTTAAAGGTTTATATTTGAAGGCTTGTGAGACTTAAAAGAGATTGTCATTTATGGTTTCTTTCATGGCTGCAAATTCCTTAGGAGAAATAGCTTTAGATAAAAAAGAGACATTGGACACAACTCAGATTAAAGGAATCAAAATAAAGAATTTGAAATGTATTGTAGGTTTTGTGAGATCTTTTTCTAGTCTTGTTACAAGCAGGATCTAATTGGAGCACAGCAACATAAACTGATAAAATTAACTGATAACTGATAATTGACTCATAAACTGATAACTGATAAAATTATTCAGAAGTAAGGAGTACAGTTTTGTAATGAAGCACTACAGTTTTGTAATCATAGTGAAGTGTTTTATTACCACAAATAATTGTTCATACATTTTATCATATATTACTGAGAAACAATGCAAATATCTGTATTTTCAAAATTGAAAGAAAATCAAGACACTACTCAGAATGCAACAACAATAGACCTGATCAATCAAGGCGATAACAGTTTAAGGCTCAGAAATAAGCTCAATGTATACACAAAAATAATGAAGCTCAAACAGCGACTAAATATTAGAATGTCTGTAACTTCTTAAGATCTATTATTGTATAGCACTAAAAGGCTTTTTTTCATATAGCATTTGAAGTATTAACAGTAAAAAAACACACACAACAAATAAATGTAAAAGAAATCTATACTTAAATCTTTCAAATGTTTCAAACAGTGTGTTATTAGACTTTTCTGCATGTAAAGGTTTCCCCTTATAAAGCCCTATTTGCTTGTACTTTGTTACTACCAAAGCAAAAATGTGTTAGACCAAATGACTGTGCTAAGGTTATGCATCAATTGGGCAAATAGATAACTGTTATACGGTAAAAAAATAACACAATAAGATTAATATATACTAGGGGGCTTCGCCTCCTACTTGCTTTGCTTGCTAGCCCCCTTCTCGTCTCTTGCTGCTCACATTTATTGATTTCACTTTCATCAAACAACAAATCTTTTAATTCTCACGGATAGGCCTCTTCTATGGGAAGAAACACTACTTTTCCATGATGACAACATGAATTAGACGATCTACCAGTCTACGGCTTAAAGGTTAAAGCCGAACAATATCTACATACATCTGGCATATCACCTCTGTCCGTATATTTTATCTCTTTTCGCTGTTATGTTATTTCGAGTAATAATTTCTGTTTGTTAGCGCAAATGCAGTCTTTACTATCAGTTTTTTGAATTTTAGTACTTTCATAATCTCTATCCTGGTCTACATGTGTATCGTGCCAGCGTTTTTGAACCTCTTTACGATGTTCTACTTTGTCTTCTACTCTTTATCTTTTATTTCCGACCCCGCTTGGAGCTGGGAGTGCAGGAATTGTGTCTGACAATAGCATTCACACAAATGAGAAGTAAGTGGACCGTGGGCGTGGTTGTAAATGTTTGTGAGGAGTATGGGACTTGTCAAAATCTCTTGGCAAAAAGTCTCGTCTCGTGGGACCTGACATTGGAGTTGAAATTATCTCAGAGAAAGTCTTGTCCCAGGATTTCCTTTTATAATAGTTTTGCTATATGGTTGCGAGACATGGACACTATCCAGTGACTCCTTCGGTACTGTGTCTCTTTGGAGAATCCCTGGGTATCACCAGTTTGACTTTATGTTAAACAAGCAGTTGCTTTTGGAGTCCCGAATGACACACATTGCCTGCATTGTGAGAGAGCATCAGTTACGGCACTATGGCCATGTAGCCCAATTCTCCATAGGTGATCTGGCTTGCAGAATCATCATTGTTGATGACCTGAAAGGTTGGACCAGGCCAAGGGGATGCCCACGTAACACATGGCTGCGGCAGATAAATGGTTATTTCCAGGGGGTGGGAATGGACCACGTGTCTGCTCTGGTAGGGGGGTGTCATCTGGGATACTGAGCTGTTTCAGCGTGTGATTGGTGTTGCAACTCACTATACCAGTGCATGCTCCCCAACCTGACCTGACTTATATAAGATTAATATGGTGTCACAAACTCAGTCATACAAGCAACTCCCTGTAACTGATGAGGTAAGCAAGACAGGGAAGAATAATAAGAGAACACTTTTAGAGTGGAAGAAGAGAGGCTGGTGGAGCAGCCAAGGATATAAGCAGTCCAAAGTCCTGAAGCTAATGTTCATTTGGGAACCAGCTTCTTAAGTGGATGGAACTTCTGTTAAGGAGGAGCATTATTTGTGGGATGTGCAGTACATTTATTTTTAGATTTTGGAAAATTGTGTGACTCTGCTGAGATCTCTACTGAAACTTAAGAGGAGACACATGTGAGAATATCGAGGACGTTTTGCTCAGGAGAAAAATCTGAAAAGCAGGAGGCAAAAGAAAATTTTGTTCTGATCTCATTGTTGTCTAGGAGAACCCAAAAAGATATTGAGGGGATCTCATTTTTATTTTTTGATTCCTTCAGGCAAAGATGTAAAAGAATGATTGCAATTTGGCCTTGTATGAATATACAGTAAGTGTGTGTGTGAATGGGCCCTGTGATAGACCTAGCTGGTTAGGGTTGGCTTCTGCTTTGTACCCAATGCTTCCAGGGTAGGTAGGCTCTGAATTGTTGTGGATTTGGTTGGTGTGATGTTTAAGAATGTACAGGTATGTTTCTGTCTGGCTTCATGTTCAAAAACACGTCGTTTCACACATCTAAAGAAACTAATTTAAGCATCTCCCCCCATTTCCTTCATCAACCTGTAAAAATCAGCATACTACTTGAAACATTGTGTTTTATTTTGTCTTCTGATTTCCCATTGATATAAACCTACAGTAGAACTACTGTTTTGAAAATACACTGACCCAACAGATTTGTCATACTGAAGTTTAAGTAATTTATGGGAAGTTACTGCTTTTCTTATAAGCACATGAAAAATACCTAGTGGAATATTCAAAGTATTTCTTTTCTGTCTAAATTGGAATTTGTTGTAATAACCTTTTTGGTTGTTTTAACAGTGAAAAGGGGAACAACTTTTGGTTTATTGTAATTTATAACTTTTCATGAACCTCTGAATGTTTTATTCATTTAAAAACTTGTTTTATCCAATGCAGTCACTGGAGCTCAGAACTTACCCTGGCAACATAACCAACACTGAATGATGCACCAGTCCACTCAGAGTAATTCATGCTGGACCACTATAATTAACTTATTATACCTTTGAGAAGTAGAATAAAAGAAAAATTGAGGATAAACATACATTTACAAGAGGAGAACATGGAAATTCCACACAGACAGTGACTAAGATGGAACTCAAACCCAGCTTCAGGGGCACTGCTAACCACTATACCTTTTGGTTTAAACTAATTTTTTTCTTAATGGCCTTTCAGCAATCCCATTTACATTAATGCTGATCAAATGTCACTAATAAAGATGTTCATATCACTGTGTTTCTTATTTTAAGCAAGGGAATGAATACATTTGATGGAAAACTATCCATAATCCACACCACATCTCCAACAATATTTGGAATTATATGTTACCTTTTCATTTTATAACTACTCTAAAATGATCATCTCTGAAATAATCTAAATGATAATGTTAGAATTGTTATAAATGTCTCAGCATTTAAATCATTTCACATGAATTGTAAAGATTAGCAAATGCGTGGATGGATATTTTTGCTAACCTGAGAAGACTGATAAGCAGAGTCGAAATATTTCTTAGTTTTCAATATTTGGCAGCGTCTCTTGTTTTCATTTTTTAATTGTCAATAAATATCTGACTCACTTTTTGTTTAATCTACTGTCTAGATCTACCACTACTATGTCACTGTCTGTTCTTTAATGTTTGTTCTTGAGTTCATGCTCATTTCGGAACTTTTGCTAGTATGTTCACTGACGATTAGGTAACAAATTTAACAATTATAAGTGTACTACCGCCGTCTAGTGTGCAGGGGAAGTATTACACCTATAGAAGAAACGCTGTTAATGCACAGTAGGACACGTTTTATCCACACATAGACTGTCTAGTCCTACTTAAATCAATTTAGAAGTGCAATTCCAATATTTATTTATTTATTTCCTGAAAGTAGCTCAAAATATGTTTATTTTGTTGTTTCTGCTATCTTGAAAAAAAATGAATTACTAATTTTTAAAGTTGTGCTATATCTTAAAATCATTAGCTTCACTTCAGCCAGAGCAAAGTCATTTATATCAAATATTGGAAACTCTAGTAGAAGCTAAAGCATGTGATAATTGCCATCCTAATATCAGTTACTGGGGACCTATCTCTTCTTTAACACACATGTTCACCTCCATTTGAGCTTCTAGTCAGTACCAAGACTAAGGGGCATATGGATAACAAAAACAGCCATTGCCTACTGTGGCATTGCCAGTAAGGCTTCCAACATAACAGAATAACAGCTAGGAACATGGTCAAACAGGCCATGGACTAAGCCGAGGTCCTCAAGGGTGGTCCTAGGGGATCCTGGGGCCTTAGCATAAGTGAGATAAAAACACTTAGAAAAATCTAAGTTTTCACAGATAAAACAGGCATTTACATCAATCCACTAAACGGCACACACCCTAACATCAATTTCCATCCATCCATCCATTATCCAACCCGCTATATCTTAACTACAGGGTCACGGGGGTCTGCTGGAGCCAATCCCAGCCAACACAGAGCCAAGGCAGGAAACAAACCCCGGGCAGGACATCAGCCCACCACAGGCCATAACATCAATTTGATGCTCACATTTATAAACTCTTTCTAATCACTCTT
The DNA here is from genome assembly GCF_900747795.2 of Erpetoichthys calabaricus. Lineage (NCBI taxonomy): Eukaryota > Metazoa > Chordata > Cladistia > Polypteriformes > Polypteridae > Erpetoichthys > Erpetoichthys calabaricus. Next base: position 148,372,604 of record NC_041401.2, on the reverse strand, counting down.
TGATAAAAAGCTTTTAAAGGAAAAGTATTAGTCCTGGTTGGCTCATGTGAGTGGGGTCAGAGCAACTGTGATTGGTTGCTTTATTTAGATTGGATGTATGATATGAGTGCCGCAAAAGTGAAAACATCCACATGGATGGTCATTCGAAATGAAATCCCAGTGGTGCCGCGAAAAGTAAAATTTAAAAAAACAGAACAGAAAAAAGACCCTGCTTTGGGTAAAAGTATGTCAAACATTTAAAAAAAATAAACCAAAAGAATTATTAGAACAAGGCATACATACTGCATTTGAGACTAATGGGACTGACTTTACAAGCTCGTCAGGAAAAGGCTAAAAAGGTATGTTCTAGCAGCAAATGGTGAGCAACAATGTGGAAGACAAAGAAGCCACTAAAGGAAATAACAAAGCCAGACCTGAACAAACCATCTTTTATCTTATTTGGTACAAATATGAAAACCAGAAACACACAGTTACCCATCATCTTTTTGTCACAAGTGGCATCGTCCTTTTAAAAATGTAACATATTCATTAACTGCACTATCAGAAGAAAGTTAATTTCCCATTGATGTGATGTTACTGAATTCATGTCTGATATTTATTGTAATATACAATGAACAAGAAGGGAAGGTGAACTTGCCCCTTTATAAACTGGAACATTTTTTTGCTTCTTCAATACCTGTACCTAATATGTGATGTTCGTACTGAGTTAGTATATGCATATGCCAAGTGGGGTAATGAGATGAGGTGTGGGGAAGGGGCCCTTTTGAGCTTCAACAACCAGGGTCTCATAAAGGTCTTAATCCAGCTTTGGTCCTGGAGGTTTTTGCTCTAACTCAATTGATTAATTAGAAGCCTATAATTGCTGCTGATGCATTATTTCTGTTTTCAGCCCAATTGTGACTGCTGCGTGTGTACATAGAAATCTGTGGACAATAGTGGATGAGATGTAGAAGTCTTTGTTGCAGAACAGTGGTTTCAGAATGTTGAGAAGAATATTCAGTTAATTATGTCAAAGTCTACTTCATGGATGTCGAACTCCAGGCCTGGTGGGCCACAGTGGCTGCAGGTTTTCATTCTAACCCTTTTCCTAATCAGTGACCAATTTTCAGTGCTGCTAGCTCTGTTTTTAAGGATTCAGTTCTCTGAATTGATTCTTTTCATCATTAAATGGTAGCCAAACAGAAATGAGACATGAAATAAGCTGACAGATGACCAGCTAAATTGGGGTTTCACACTCTTACCAGTTTCCTAATGAGAAGCCGATTCTTGCTGTTAATTAAACCCGTTATTTAATTCCATGGTTTGTTGCTGCTGGGTCACTAATTAAGAAGATTGTTAGAATGAAAACCTGCAGCCACTGTGACCCTCCAGGACCGGAGTTCGACACCCCTGCTCTAAATAGTCAACAATAAGTGCTTGACCGTGACATTTCTGCTAGAAAACACAATACAATCAGGCTGTCAACATTAACCCCAAGTAAGTCTGCTACTTCACTTCCTTTAGCTCACTAAGTTGGTACTATAAACCTCAAGATTGTCAATCCAGATATATGAAAAAGATTGCATAACATTCATGCATAATCAGACAGAGGGCATAAATTTCTAGAAAATTCTGATACAAGCATACAAACGCAGGTCACATTCAAGTCACATATTTCTCTATCAGATTTATTAACTCATATAAAAGTGGTCTAAATCTAAACCGAAAAGTTTTAATTCCTTGTGTTTTATTGCTATTACTATTTCTATTAAGGCCAGAGCCCAGTCACATATGAAGAAAGCATTGAAATTGCGCTGCATTGTTTAAGGAATTAGCACGTAACACAAGATTTAGTAGCAAGCCTCAGTCATTTATTGGAGGATACCTCACACTAGACTACATTCTGTTTCCTCTGCATTATTTCAGTATCTGCATACCACAGATAGTCTGCAACATAACACCCTCTCCGACACCTCGGACAAAAGTCAAGCGCTGTGTGCTGTGAGTCTGACCTGTCTAGTGGGATTTGAGCTCTGTCCCTTTGAATGAGTGAGCAAGGTAGTGCATTGTCATAAACCAGTCATAGAAAATGAATTTATTTGGCCAAATGTGGTACGGTATAAGAAAAAGTAAACTACAACACAACTGAAATGGCTCAATGAAATATGTGGAAATGACAGGAAATGATTTCAGTATGAATAAGACTGAAGACAGCATGGGAAAAGTAGAACTTGAGAAAGGGAAAAAACAGTCTGAAGGTCAAAGGGAAATGATTTTGAATTAATCCTTTGTGATTAAGTATTGAATTTAGCATGCTTATTTTAAAAGGCACCTTGCATGTGTGAACCAGAGTGGTGGCTCTGAGGCTAGGGATCTGCACTAGCAATTAGAAGGTTGCCGGTATGAATCCCGTAAATGTCAATAGGGACTCTGCTCTGTTGGGCCCTTGAGCAAGGCTGATAACCTGCAATTATTATTAACCTTATTCTCTATTTACACCTTTCACTACATGTGCATCTGTTTGCATTTTTGAGTTAATGTGATAATAAAAATATTTTAATAAAAATTCTCTGGAGTTGGAATATAGGAGTTGTAGTAGGTGAGTGATGAATGAGACGCAGGGCTCAGCTGACATCACCAAAATGAGCTCTACTTTGCATTGCTTACAGGCCAACAATAAAAGTTCTTCTATTGCTGTCACTACAGAGAATCTGCCTCTAAGAGATTTTATAATCCAGACATCATGGTCATTTGCACTTAACACAGTGCAAAATGTCTGACCTGAGATGGAATGTGGATATGAATTCACAACAAAACACTACATTACTAGATAATCAATGACAAAAACATAAACATAAATGGTACAGAATGGTGTTGACTATGATTTAAGAACATTTCTGGTGTACACATCCAGCATACCATGGAATAATTTAGAACAGTGTTTCTAAACCACATAAGTTGCTATTGTTTAATGATAATGAGTCAAGGTGGGTCAAGCAGAGGGTCGCCGCTCGGACGATTGCACACAATTCACCCCTGATCTGAAGATAGTGTTCATTTCACCATGGAAGACTGTGACAATTGTGGTCAGTTCAACAAGGGGGTGCTCTAACTCTTCCCCATTCGCTCTGACAATCATGCTCAATTCACCAAGGGGGAACCCCCCTCCTTGGATTATAGCGCTCAGTTCATGAAGGGGGACTACCTCTCCCTTGGTGAGTTGTGAAGACACAGACTTGGAAGAAAATGGGTTGCAACACCAAAAAGGTTGAGAAACACTGATTTAGAGGATATGTATAGATACAATTGTCAATTCAAATTTTTATGATAAGTAGAAATTGTAAAAGAGAAGGAAGGCATACAGTGAGTTAAAATAGGCAAAGTCTACCCAGGACAACTAAACCTTTTCTGTGTCACTTGCTAACTATTTTATGTGAGACATCAAGTAGGGAAGTAATGCCTTATAAAAGACTTATTTATCAAGGTTATTCTCTTATTTTAGCTTGTTGGTTTTGTATCCTGGTACAAAGGATCTTTGGAGAAGAGCAGACACCCGTCTGATGACAGATCCATCTTTAGTGAAGGTTGACCTGCCTATTTTTCTGGATTTTTTAAAAGGGTGGAATTGGATCTCTGTCCTGGTCAAAAATACAAATATGACAGAGTTAAACCTGTTGCATTTTTAGCATCTGGTTATTTAAAGCCTTTCTGTCTGCCCCTCAGGATCAGGATTCCTGTTGTGCATTATCATCTGTCATTTTGATGAACACACTTTCTTCTCAAGTGCAACTACATCGTAGTCAAGTACATCTCACACTACAGAGAGGCTTGGTATCTTTTGAAAATGGTTTAAACAATGAACAGTTAATTACCACTGAGAGCACCTTTAATAACAGAAACAAAACTTTAAACCCTCTTAAACACCAGATAAGCAATTCCTGTAATTAACTTGTTTACATTTTTAGAACTTGCCTCATCAATAATATGAAATGTAACATGAGCACTGACCACACTAATATTAATAGTTTACAAAAAGTTTATATTTTCATATCCTGTTCACATTTCACACGTTCTTTGTAGAAAGAATCCTCACTTCTCTAATGCATTTTATTTTATTTATAGGGGCACTTTACATTAGTAGTAAATCTCAAAGTGCAACATAAAAAGTTTAAACAAAGGCAAAGCAAGATAAAAACAGAGATAAAACAACAATAAGTATAGCATTCTTGTTAATAAGCTTTCCTAAGTAGAAAAGCCTTTAGCTGTTTTTTAGCTGTGTTTTTAGGCTCTCTGGTAGGGCATTCCAGAGCCGTGGAGCAGCGGCTGCAAAGGCTCGGTCTCCCATTGTATGAAGTTTGGTCACGGGGGGGGCGAAGGCGGTAGGTATTTGTAGAATGGAGGTTTCTTTTAGTGGATTGTAGTATAAGGAGTTCTTTAAGATATTGTGGAGCATTTCCATGGATACACTGGTGAGTAAACAAACAAAGTTTGTATTACAAAAATAGGGACAGCCACAAATGTGACAAACTGATTATTCATAAACCTTTGAAGATAATTGGCACAATATATTTAATTTCTATTCATTTTAACACTACATGTACCGATGAAGGCAACCAGTGACTGCATCATTCTGGGTCATAATGTGCCATCCTCTAGTTGGCACTACAGGTCATTCTTTACCAATCAGTAGCATATTCCTGACTGCAGTAAGGCAGTTGAAATTACATTTGCCCTTCCATAAATTCTTGCAGTATTAACAGTTTCTGGACCAGTCCTCAGTCTGTACTTTATGTGATTAGGTATTATATTCTTATTCTTCTTCACTGAAAAAATATCAGAAACTTATCTATATAGACAGAAAGATTGTAATTTTGTAAGAAGGCCCTTCAGCTGCTTGAGAAATGAATTTGAAATATTTATACTTAGAGTACTCCCTTGTAGTAGAATAATATTATAGTCTACACAAGAAATGCAGAATGGTAATTAATGCTGCTGCTTGACAGCTCTGGTTCAAATCACAGTTTGCATGGGGTCTCTGCATGTCTGCCCTCTAACTTCTGACATGCATGAATAGTAACTCTAAACTGGCCCAATAAGTGTGAGTGTGGAGTTGGTGTATCATTGTGATGAACAGGGCTGAAAAAAAGGAAGGGAAAACAAAGGACTGAGCAATTCCTGACTACAGGTTATTATACAAAATTGTTTTTTGGAAATTACTAAGTAACTTATTAAGAACAATAATAAAGGGGAAAAAACTAAACAAAATAATTCAATCAAAACATTTTAAGAATTAATTTTGAGATAATTCTAACACTGCGGTGGGCTGGCACCCTGCCCGGGGTTTGTTTCCTGCCTTGCGCCCTGTGTTGGCTGGGATTGGCTCTAGCAGACCCCCGTGACCCTGTAGTTAGGATACAGCGGGTTGGATAATGGATGGATGGATGGATGGATAATTCTAACCGAGAAAATATTTTTGGGGTAAGTTCAAAAACACCAACCTGGTAACAATATTATTAATTATAAAAGACAAAACAAATTACAACAGAATTAAACTAAAATATTTCAGTAAGAATATTTGGGCTTTTTTATAATTTCTATTTTATTTTTGGAAAGAAGAATAATAAATGGCATGCTGCTCAATCAAACAAATAATAACACAGCAGATAACATTTACTTCAAAATCAATAAAAACAAAAGGAAAACAGAAATACAGGAGACAAAAAGTAAAGCAAGACTCAAAGAGTTATTAGTCTTAAACAATTATTTAGCATAACCTCAAATATACTCACAGGTAATTGAGAAATCCAAACTCAAAGCAGGGCAGCCTAAAGCAAGTAAGAACATTCATCGTTACAGAACTGCTTCTTAAACAGGCTCTGACTGCCCCCAAACACACTGCATCTGAATAATCAGGAGGTTCAATTAATAAAAAAAAAATAAGTATTTAAAATGCAACAATTTAAAATATTCAAAAACAATTTTCTAAATTGCAATTATCAAGTAGAGAGAGTGATTTATTAAATGATGAAGAAACTGAATCATCAATAGATAGATAGATAGATAGATAGATAGATAGATAGATAGATAGATAGATAGATAGATAGATAGATAGATAGATAGATAGATAGATAGATAGATAGATAGATAGATAGATAGATAGATAGATAGATAGATAGATAGATAGATAGATTTGGCTTTTCACAGAAGCTCAATAAATATTATAACAAACTAATGCACACAAGAATTACTTAAAAAGAAAGAAAACTTCTCATTTGGCTAAAGATAAAAAGTGCTGTCCCAGTCTCAGTGAGGCACTATGCAGGCATATTACCATTGTTATGAAAGAGCCTCTTAGTGTTTCCTGACACACTTTTGCTGAATGATTCACTGGCTGAAAGTCCTCAGTGTTAGTGTGTAAGAGGGAGGAAATGCAGCTTTGTTCTCAGCTTTGGCACTCAGTTCTGTCTTCATTCTCTCCTCCTCAACTACGTCCAGTGATTTGAAAGTGGGTTCCATAACTGCATCTGCCTTTTTAATTAGCTGGTTAACTTGGTAGGCCTCGCTTGAAATGATGTTACTGATGTTACTGGCCCAGCACAGCACAGTGTTAAAAAACTCACTGGCAATAACAGAGTAGAACATGTAAAGGATGTCACTATCCATATTAAAGGAACACCATCTCCTAAAGAGTGCTGCTCTGCACATTTTTATATTGTTCCTCTGTGTTATGAGATGATTCCAGCATGTCACTGATGTGGACCACTGAAGTACTTGTTAGAGTGGACCACCTCTAACTCCACACCTTGAATTGTGACAGGACAAAGAGGGTCTTTGGAGCAGTGAAAATTAATAGATAGTTCCTTGGTTTTGCTGATGTTAAGTTACAGGCAATACTTTATGCACCAAGAAACAAAGTTCTCCACCTGACTGCTATACTCTGTCTCATCCCCCTTATCAATACACCCCATACGTGCAGAATCATCTGAGAATTTCTTCAATTGACATGACTTAGGGTTATCTTTACAGTCTAGGGTGTATAGAGGGAGAGAAAAGGTGAAAGGATTGTTCCTTGTGGTGTTCCAGTGTTGCTCACATCCATACCACAGATACAGTCCTTGAGTCTCACAGGCTGTGGTCTGCCTGACAGATAGTCCATTACCCAGGACACCATAGACTCATCCACCTGCATATCTCTAATCTTAACCCTTGTGGCCTGCAGGGGGTGTACCAGCTCCCTAAACCAAACACAGGCAGACACAGACGTAAGTTCTTTCAGAAACACAGCTTTTATTTTTCTGTGGAAAATGCTTCCCAGGTTTCCCACACATTAAGCACAGAACTAATATTACACAACAATGCCGTTTTCTTCTCTCAGTCTCTGTCTTTATCTCTCTCCTTCCACCTCCATTCCTCGTCCAGCAAGTTTTGTCCTCCACCTCCTAACTCTGGCTCCTAAAGCAGTGGCAGTGGGCTTCTTTTATCCTGCACCCAGGAGTACTTCTGGTTGGCTATTAGTGAGGCCCAGAAGTACTTCCAGGTGAGATGGAATCTCAATAAAGTAGGGTCCTGCAATCTCTGCAGCACCCCTTGGCAGCACCTATGAAACCCAACAGGGCTGTACCGAACTGCAACTCCCATGAATCCCTATGGGAACCCAAGGGACCACTGCAACCCAGAGGGGTTGCCATCTAGCGCACCAGGGAGATAATATCCTGCGCCTGTCCTCTCCCCCAGTCCTTCCTTTATTAAGGTGTCCCAGCCAGATAAGGGTCCTAGCCATCTGCCACATCCTTGACATGGATGACTGGATGGTGCTGACATCAATAGAGAAATCAAAAAACATAATCCTCATAGTGTTTCCAGCTTTTCCAGTTGAGAGCAGATACATAATTCCATCTTCCAGTTCAATATTTGCCTGATATGCAAATTACAGTGGACTCATATAGTCCAAAAAGACTCATATAGTACAAAAAGACTCATATAGTCCAAAATGATTCATATAGTCCAAAAGGACTCATATAGTCCATGACTAGCCTTTCAAACATTATGCTCAGGAACCAACAAACTGACAACATTAAAACGAAAAGGGAAATACATTCGAAAAAGTTCAATAAAGCTAATATCTGGGACATAGCCCCAGTGTGTTTTCATGGTGTTTGTGTAAAGCACTTATTCTAATGAGTGTTCACTGTGAGACAAATATAACTTTTTTTCTGGAAAGCAGAGACTCTAAGCTACTGAACACATATTTATTATTGTTTTACTAGATAATATGGAAATTTATGCTGCCCTCCTTTTGACAGTGTAGCTGACTTGTTAGTCACTCACATGTACAACAACTGCCCTCAACTGCCTGTATGTTCCTTATTTTTGTGACTATCTCATTCCCACAAAGGCAACATAGGAAACCTCTGAAGTGATCACCGCACAGGATGGTTACGACATCTGAAGGAGCAGTCTCATTGTTGTTGTTGTTGTTAAAAACCACAGCATGTCCAGGAAAGCTGACAGAACTAATGTCACGTCATAGGGTCTCATAAAGAATGGTCACACCAGGTACCGACTGCATTTTATTACTATAGCTCAGCTTCTGTAACATAGTAAAATGAGACAGTTGATAGGAAGCCATGCAGTTCGTTGAACTGATGGATCCAATTAGGTGTTTTGCATTATAATAAATGAAAACAAAGATATTGTTATTTGTACCAGTGAAACCCAGAACCTAAAAAGACAGCTCTGAGAGCCACAGATTTAGGAGGTAATAGTGAGAACAATGAGTGGCAAAACTATTTCCAGCCCTTTAATTCAAGGATAAGAAACAGACCGATTTGCAGCTGCAGAGTAGTTCTCTGTCTGTCTCCTGGTATAAAACAAAACTACACAGTGAAGAAGGTTTTCTGTGATTGACCCCAACATCTAAGCACTCCGTGAACTGGACAAATGGTAAAAGAGTACAGTAACAAACGTGCAATGTCACTTGCCAAGGATGCTGTATTTGCAATAACATTTTACGGCTTTTTTGGACTGAGATAACTGTTTTGCTAGTGTGTTCCATTTTGATTCTTTATTAGGCTGACCGTGTTCTTCATCTCACACCGTGCTTTGTCTGTGTATACTTGGCTTAAAAATGGATATACGTTTTGGGCTGGGATGACACACAATGACAAAGAAGTGGAAGAGTAGCCACTGTTCAATAGTGGAGTTGTACACCAACTTAATGTTTACATTAAATGCAAGTTTTGCTTGTGTGGCTCTGTGAAGAGCAGCAGGGAGTAGAAGTTCACACATGAAGAACCAGAAATTACAAGCAGCTTTGTGGCTTCCAATCTCAAAGTGGAAAAGATTAGCCAATGCTGCAGAAGAAGTTGCTGAAAGTTACAAAGAAGTATGAATTTCAACACTGAATTTCAATAAAACAGACAAGATAGAGAGGTGAATGCCCTCTATAGGGTTACTGTAATTTATTTAAGGGTGTCTGATCCCTTAAATAATACTGAAATGCTCAAAGATCTGATGTGAAGTTATTAAAGCATGTTTGTAAGAAACTAAAATGTTCAAGATTTAAATAATGAGTAATAAGGAAATCACTTAGGCTGGAAGTTAGACCTTAAACCAGAAGGATGCGGGTTTATTTCCTACTGCACACTGTGACCCTGAGTCAGCCTCTTAACCCATCTCTGCCACAGTTTTATGCAGTTTTATAAAAGAAAATATTTAAAAAGTTGTCTGATCTTGTACAACGATGTCAACCACACATATAATAATAATGTTCATAAGGTTTATGATAGACATGCTATATTCAAGTAGGTAATACATTTAAACAAGCACTGTGATCCAAAACAGAATAGTTTATGCTTGGATTTAAGTTAACAAAGTTAAAATACTGAGCTGTTCTTTGAAACTTAACATTTAAAGTTAGCACTGTCTTTAAGCCCAGTCACAGCCTATGTGAAGTCTTCTCTAATTTTTGTTAATTGGGACAATTTGGATAAAACAAACAGAGCAAACTCCATCCATCCATTATCCAACCCACTATATCCTAACTACAGAGTCACGGGGGTCTGCTGGAGCCAATCCAGGAAACAAAACCCCGGCAGGGTGCCAGCCCACCATAGGGCACACACACACACACACACCCACACACCAAGCATACACTAGGGACAATTTAGGATTGCCAATGCACCTAACCTGCATGTCTTTGGACTGTGGGAGGAAACCGGAGCACCCGGAGGAAACCCACGCAGACGCAGGGAGAACATGCAAACTCAACGCAGGGAGGACCCAGGAAGAGAACCCAGGTCTCCTAACTGCGAGGCAGCAGTGCTACCACTGTGCCACCGTGCCGCCCTACAAAGTAAACTGTACATGAAAATTGTTTTGAAATGTGAAAATGAAGATTTAAATTCATAATAAAAAAACCAGAAACTTTCTAAATATATTGTATCTTGTAGTGGCTGAGATACAGGAAAAACTCTGGGTTTGGCCTAGATTGGACTTTGACATCCTATAACCAACTTTAAAGATGTTGTATCATGCTGTTATTGCATTCTTAGCAATAGGTCTAAGTTTTGAAATGTTTATTAAACTTATTCTGAGGATACTTCTTGTGTATTTTTAACTTAACACTTCTATTGCATCTAAATAATGAGCGCATGGTCAAGGCTGAGACAGCCAATTGATTTCCAAAATTATTTAAATGTTTTTTTAAATATTACTTATCCCATGTACTTTGTAGTGATGGCAGAGAAAAAATTTTAATCTTTTGAAACAAAGTTTTTGATATAGCGGGTGTCTATGGTGACCAATGCTGCACAACAGCAAACAATATAAAAAAAGTCAATGAAAAAATCTCATTTAATCCACTTGCTAAATTTACCACTTGCCAATCATATGCTCACAATGTCCCAAACACATGTATTTTTGCTAAAATATTGTTAAAACAATCCACAAAACACTCTTGTGCATGAACATTTGAATTGTAGACCGGTCTGCCATCTTTAAATTTATATATTTATCGATGAGCCACATCTGGAGTACCTCAGATTTCAGAAACTGCACAACTGAATTGACCTTTTGCTCGTGGAAGCATCTCGAAAATGAACAAATGTTCATTTCATGTCTTTACAATGTTTTCACTCCTTTTTTATTCTTAATGTTTAGTATTGCTTTCCTCCGAGTATACACCTTTTGTCAACATCACATTAAGCGCAATGTTAGCCAGTGAATAAACTGTTACTGGGCAGGAACCCTGACCAGTGAATGAAGAGGGGAGGCAGGTCTTCAGCTCACACGTTCGGTGCATCTGAGCACATTCCATTTTTGTCCTGAAGAGCGTTTTTCTGGAAATGGTCTATTTAACAATACTTTAGTAAAAAATACCTGTGTTTGGGACTGTGAAAGCATACAAATGGACAACTTGACATGTGGATTATGCAACATGCATACTGAAACATTTTTTCATGGACATTTTGATATTTTTGGCTGTTGTCCAGCATTGGTCACCATAACTCTCTATTACATCAGAAGTTTTGCTATCTCCATTTTGCATGAAAAGCAACGAGCATTTGCATGCAGTCTCTATAACAAATACCTGTCACTTTACAAGGCACCCTTCAAACTGTGAACACCAATGAAAGGTTCTTCACATGTTATAATGTAACACACATTGCTAACTGAAGAACAGGCAATGTAAGTGATTTCTTTAAAATCATGAAGTGAGTCAGAGGTGGGGAATGAAAGACATACCTTGTGGTTTAAGGTCTCGTGCCTTAGCCACCAGGCCACACTGCAACCACTGACTGTGCCTGTTGTTTTGACTGAAGTATGCGATTAAGATACTGTATGTTATATATAATACATTGTAATGAAGTGGTGCCGTAGCCAGGGTTGATTTCTGCTTCATGCCAAATGCTGTTGGGATAGCCTCCTGCAACCCTGAAATTTGCTTAGTAGGTTAATGAAATAGTTAGATTATTTATTAAATAACTTCAAGATTAAATTAAATTAGGTCAGAAAGACATGCATAACTACAGTTTGTTCCAAACAGGTCCTCTTTTTTGCTTCTGATGAGAAGAGAATCTATAGAAAATACTGAAACCTCCATGGCTCAGCAGTTTCAGTTATTTAACTATTGTTCTTCTTCCACTTCATCTTTTCCCACTTCTATGTTGGACAAGTGTGCTTGATCAACCTTCTGCAAACAGCTCAGTCCTGCACCAGTCAAGACCTTTTCCTTTAGATCTTTTACTTTACCCATCTACCTCTGCTTTGGCCTCCCTCACTTCTCTTTCCCTGCACTTGCATTCCCATCACTCTTTTGCCCACATATTCATTGTCTCTCCTCAGCACATGTCCATACCATGTCAACCTACTTTCTTGTACTTTCTTAGATTTCTCTCCTACTTCAGTCGTACCTCGGATTGTCTCATTTCTCATTCTATCCTTTATCCACAGGAGACATCAGCCAACAGGTGCAATCATCCAATTAATCCCAGATTTGGGTTCCTACCATTAGTCTGTCAGCGTCTGTAGGACTCCATTGCCAGACCCCACTCATGTCTCCCTCAGCCAGTCTATCAGCATCAGAAGAGAGACACTGCATAAGTGGGCCACTCCTACTCCTATGTTGTTCTAAGGAGCACCCCTTCTCCATCTCCCACACTCGAGCGCAGACCTGCTGCTCTCTGTCCGTGATGTACCCCTGCCTCTCTACCACCACTCTTTACTGCACGGGTTCCTCACCATCCTGCCTCTTTCTTCTTCCATAAGTTCCGTTCTGAACCTCTCGATCTTTTGATTTTTTTTTTATCTGATCTCATCTCGTTTTTTGTTTAACGTGCAAGCCCCTTTTATCATTCATCCTACCAACTGGGGTGTTTGGGGACCCCAGAGATGTATATTTTGTCATATCTCAAAGGTGCTTTTTTATCATTCCAATTTTTTATGATTTTGTCAAGCATTTTGTTCCTAATAATGTCACATCATTGTTTTCTATTTCTGCTTTGATTATTGCTTTTTAAAAATACAAATGTCAAAAATGCCCAAAAGCTCCAGTCAAAAGCATCCAATCTTGCCTATGCAATTTTAAGAAATATAAATATTTATTCAGTCATTGTTTCTGATTGGTCCTAAGTTAGAGTGTCGCACATTATCAAGTAGTGTAGGGACACTCCGTTCGTCATTTAGAAGGAGACAGACACAGCTGCAGCTAGAGATTTCCACAGCTCCTCTTTTGACAATTTGAGATACTGCTGTTCCTAAGGTAAGATAAGTTCCAAGTCTGAAATACAAAGCATAGCTTCATAATGAAATGTTATATAACTATAAAATGTAATGTTTATGTTCTATTATAAAATATAATACAGTACTGTAAAATAGTTTGCCAGACAGTTAGAACATGATGAAGACAAGGTGTGAGTGTGGAAAAAAAGAAATTGTAATACGTTTTGAGGCTGCAGTGAGGGTAGGTTGGAAGGAGAGATATGTAAGGGGAAGGAGGTTTCTCAGAGCTCCAAGATGTGTTTGGCTGTAATAAATCAAGAATACAATTATTTAATATAGATTTTGTTAACACCAGCATTTGGTTTTTAGGGAAAAATGGCAAGCACATCAAAATATGCCAGATTTGGTGTTGTTGAGTCTCTGAGACAAATTCTACATGAGGAGGGCTCTGAGGGGAGTGAAGACTCAGGCACTAATTATGAGGATCATGTTTCAGAGGCTTCTCAATACAGTAACACTGAAAATGAAGCTCAACCAGACACTGCAGAGGCCACCACTATCATATCATGGCAAAAATGTGACAGTTTAGCAAAGAAATCCTCCACCAGCAGGTGTGAAGAGAGGCAGCTAACATCATCAGAGATCGACCAGGCATAACAAAGGCAGCAAAGTACACAAAAGTTGAAGAATCTTTTAATTTTTTTCTGACCCCAGAGATGATAAATGTTATATTGCGTGAAACCAACAGAGAGGCTGAACACAGAATCAAGGATTTGGAATGCGAGCCATCCCAGCCACAGTACTGATAACTGGAAAGCAGTGGATGACACAGAGATAACAGCAGTCATTGGACTTTTGATAATAGTTGGGTTTCTAGAGATAACCATGAGTCAACAGATTCCCGTTGGTCAGAGACTGCCTGGAACCCTGTGTTCACTGCAACTATGTCTAGAACAAGATTTCAAAAAATTACAAGAGGAGAGTGAGTGGCTGAAGACAAGCTTGCACCTTTCTGAGATATATGGACAATGTTTGTAGCACAGCTCCCAAAGCACTTCATTCAAGGCACAGACATGTGTGTGGAAGAGGCAAGTGCAGTGAGGAAGGAGTGATAAGAAGAGAAAATAGTGGTAAGAAGAAGGAAAGGTTTCTCAGAGGTTTCTCAGAGCTCCAAGATATGTTTGGATGTAATAAATCCAGAATATACCTGTATAATGTTAAACACCAGCATTTGTTTTTTTAGGCAAAAATGGCAAGTAGATGAAGCTTTGAGGCAAATTCAAAATAAGGAGAGCTCTGAGGGAGGGAATAAGGGGACTGAGAATGAGGATCATGTTTCCCAGGATTCAGCAAACTGACCAAAGCAAAATATACTCTGTGCATTAGAAAGTATTGAAGCTTGAATGACTATGTGTTTATTTCAATTACTTATATACAAAATATGCAAATTAATTGCAAATTTGCTAAAATAATAATAATCTTTTTTCTTTAGATGACATTATTTATATAACTAATAATACTTTGATAAGAAATAAGTTTTCCTATTATTATTATTATTATTATTATTATTATTATTATTATTATTATTTTGCTATAATGATTGCTTCTTATATTAAATTATCCTGGGGGTCTCCAGAGACACCTGGGTTCGCTTCCCGGGTCCGCCCTGCGTGGAGTTTGCATGTTCTCCCCGTGTCTGCGTGGGTTTCCCCCGGGCGCTCCGGTTTCCTCCCACAGTCCAAAGACATGCAGGTTAGGTGGATTGGCGATTCTAAATTGGCCCTAGTGTGTGCTTGGTGTGTGGGTGTGTTTGTGTGTGTCCTGCGGTGGGTTGGCACCCTGCCCAGGATTGGTTCCCTGCCTTGTGCCCTGTGTTGGCTGGGATTGGCTCCAGCAGACCCCCGTGACCCTGTGTTCGGATTCAGCGGGTTGGAAAATGAATGGATGGGTCTCCAGAGACCCCAGTTGGCAGTTCATGTATGTAAAATATTTTGGTAGGATGAAGGTTATTCTGCCAATTGGGTGCAGGTGCTGTCCTCCCCCTTCTTCGAGGTGTGAATGAAGCATCTGAATGACCCACTTGCATTTGCACGTGAATGTGCAGTTAGCATCCCAATCAACCCCAGAGCAGCATGTACTGGCTCAAACGAGCGCACACACTCAGACCTGTGTTCACACTCTAGGACTCGATTACTTATTCAAATTGTGCTTTGCCACGGACCTCTTATCGCACACTTCATGAAAAGTCTCAACAGTAAACCACATGTGAGACACAAGTGACAAACGACTTTATTGAACTTAATCCCCATTGACATGAAAATATCTGATATTCCAGGGTTAGAGTCCAGTAACAACTGTCAATGCATACAAATTAATAAAAACAAAAAAGAAAATGGCCACCTTTCTCTAAAAGACAGTTGTCAGCTCATTCAGAACTAACCACCTCAAGAAAATCCCTGAAAAGATCATTTATCTTTCATGAGATATGTGCTTACTTTAAGATACATTCTGATTTTTGTCAGGAAACAGAAACATCGTCTAAATAGAAGATTTGTCCCATTTTGATTACTTGGCTCCCAGTTAAGTTTAAGGCAGATTTCAAAATCCTTCTTTTAACATATAAAGCATTAAATGGCCAAGGACAGGCTTACTTGTCTGAACTTATCATGACTTACAAACCAGAGCACACATTAAGATCTCAAGATGCCGGTCTGCTTATGATTCCAAGGATTAATAAAATAACAGTGGGAGGTCGAGCTTTTAGTTACAGGTTCCCCTAAACTGTGCAATGGTCTGCCTGCTACTATAAGAGATGCCCCTTCGGTCTCAGCTTTTAAATCCCGGCTGAAGACTCACTACTTCAGTTTAGCATATCCTGACTAGAGCTGCTGATTAACTGTACAGACTGCATCTCTGTTGTTAGTCATTAACACTAAAACATAAGTAACATGATAGTTATAATGGGATACTAACCCTCACCTATTATGTTTCTCTTCTCGGTACACAAATGTGGCACTTGGTGCTACGGCCCACCTGCCAAGTTGTTTTGCCTGCCTAAGGTAAAGTCATCCCTGATGGAGGATTGCAAAAATCGTGGGGTAAACGGGTCCTTTCATCAGATTGGCTGGACCAGCACTGACTCAGCTGTGGAATGGACAAATGGAGGTTGCAGCTTGATGGCTGAGGTCTTCAGGACTCTAAACAAATCCAAAACATATTATGGGATATCATCTACTGTTAAATTCTGCTCCATACTTGTAAATTTTTTATTTTTTATACTGTATTGAGGATTTGTTCTGTTCTGTGTATTGTATTGTATTGACACCCTCCTTTTTGACGCCCACTGCACGCCCAACCTACCTGGAAAGGGGTCTCTTTTTGAACTGCCTTTCCTAAGGTTTCTTCCATTTTTTCCCAACAAGGGTTTTTTTGGGAGTTTTTCCTTGTCTTCTTAGAGAGTCAAGGATGGAGGGCTGTCAAGAGGCAGGGCCTGTTAAAGCCCATTGTGGCACTTCTTGTGTGATTTTGGGCTATACAAAAATAAATTGTATTGTATTGTACTTGAGCACAGCCGTATGCTGGCACCCTGTTGCTTCATTGATGGCAAGAACCAAAAAGTTTCTTTTTGTCTTTCCTGTCTACATAGCATTCTTCCATTCATCTTCAACATCATGAAACTATAGAAGTTAGTGTTCTGTTTGGCTGGCACTAACTTCCCCCTTGTGTCATGTTTCTTTCTTTGGGTGGGCTCATGAATTGTCCGATAAAATACTGACCAGAGGATTTTTATCCCTTACCTAGATGTTCTTTTTGTGATCACTTTTTTCTTTTCTTGCAAGTAAGTTACAATACAAATATACGTGATCATATACACAATTATTATATTATTTAAACTGCTTAACCAGGGAGTGAAGTTATCAACAACTAAGATTTTAACCTAACTCACCATAACCAGCCAAACATCTACGTATACACCCACCTAACTTGGAGTAGTGACTTGATAGGAACAAAGAGGAGGGTTAAATGTTAAATGGTATCTGTCTTTGGTTTCAGAGGATCTAAGGTCAAAAGCCCACCCAGCCATCAATGGGAATTCCACCTAACATAAATGTTGTTAAATCATTCCTCATCGATTCCAGGCTTTGTCCCAGAGGATCCAGTGCAGTTCAAGTGTATCACCATTTATCTGTTGGCAGTGCTGGCATAAAGATCTAATGTTTTAATGTTCAGATATGTAGAAAAAGTCAATAATCTGTATGGGTGGTACTTACTTTTTCACATGACTGTAAATGTGACAGGATCTAGCCTTTTCCCCACTTCTTCTATCATTGCAGACAAGCTTATACTTGCATAAACCCAACAGTGTAGCAATTTATAAACCAACATCTACAGGCACAAGCTGGGTCTGCAAACTACCTATGATTAAATGACATGGGACATTAGAAAGATAAAAGTGTTAATTCCATAAGTACATGTGACTGATCTAGGCCTGTGCTAACTTCTTCTTCTTTTGGCTGCTCCCATTAGGGGTTGCCACAGCAGATCATCTTCTTCCATATCTTTCTGTCCTCTGCATCTTGTTCTGTTACACCCACCACCTGCACGTTCCCACTCACCATATCCATAAACTTTCTCTTAGGCCTTCTTCTTTTCCTCTTCCCTGGCAGCTCTATCCTTAACATTCTTTTCCCAATATACCCAGCATCTCTCCTCTGCACATGTCCAAACCAACACAATCTCGCCTCTCTGACTTTGTCTCCCAACTGTCCAACTTGAGCTGACCCTCTAATGTACTCATTTCTAATCTTATCGATCCTCGTCATACCCAGTGCAAATCTTAGCATCTTTAACTCTGCCACATCCAGGTCTGCCTCCTATTTTTTGGTCTGCGCCACCATGTCCACCTAACAGAGACATGTCTAGTTTTTTTTATGACCCTAAGCAGTATATTTTTTGTCTGGACTTCAGCTCTCCACCCTCTAGTAACATCACATGAGCATGGAAAATAGTTCTCCTGTTAATGAATTTATTTGATTTAAGTCTGATGATAAAACATGTGAGTAAGATATTGGGGCCTTACACACAGAGTAGACCAAATCCATTTTTTAATGTTTCTGGTAACTACATACTGTATCTTGCTTAAGGTGTTCTGGAAATAAATAACATCTCCATTCACGGGCTGTAATTCTGCTGTACACGCTGTCCTTATTCTGCTAATTTCAATAGAACTTCAGAACTTTCTTCTGAGCTCTTCCATAAGTTGAAGCCATTTGAAATTGCTTTATAGTGAAGCACATCTCCCCGATGGCTTCCTAGTGTCCCACCAAAAATCAGTGGATAAGCACACTTGCACCTGTACCTGTGTGTCTCTCACAATGCAGAGTCCTCTTTCAAGAACCTCATGGACCTTTTTGGATTTTCTCAAGATATATTGTGTGAGACTGGCAATGTAAAACTTTGTGCAGAGTCAACTCAGTACAAATTCAGTCTACTAAGGTGCAGCAGGCAAATAGAAAGTGTCCTCAAACGTTTTTAGTTTGCCTAGCTAATAGGCTTCCTGTTCACTCTTTCTGTGGAGTGTGGATCCTAAATTCAACATCCTATATGGGGGAATGGCTTGGCTCCTTTCTCTAGGTGTTGTCTAAATTATGCCACTTGTAAATCTTTAAGTCTGAAAAATCCTTCATGTTTATGCATGACATGAATCTCAATGCACCACTGAAGCATAGCTGCAGTAGACAAGTTAACACTGTAATGCGAAAGATTGATATCCTATGTCAGTATCACATGATGAGTCAGATTAACCAGTCTGTTGCTGATCCAAATGTCCCCCAGGGAACAAATAAAGTTCTATATATTTTAATGGACGGCCAGGACCCTTGCCCTAACAGGACAGAATTATTATGTAAGGACTGGGGGAGAGAGGGGGCACAGGACATATCTCTCCCAGGAACGCTAGAGGGCAGCCCCCTCGGTTTGTTGTGGCTCCAAGGATTCCCACAGGGTATTGTGGGAGTTGGAGTCTGCAGTCCTGTTGAGTTCTGTGGATGCCACCAGGGGGAGCTATAGGATCAGTAGTGCCCTTCACAGCTGGAATGCCATCACACCACGAAGTGTTATCGGAAGAAGATCACCGGACACCTGGAGCACTTCCAGGTGCTCTGCAAAAGGAGACAGCTGCCACTACTCTAGGAACCAGAGTCGGTAGGGAGTGAAACGAAGCTTGCCAGAGGAGGAGTGCTGGCAAAGGAGATGAAAGAGAGAGAGAAAGAAAATAGAAGAAGAAAGAAAAAAATGTGCTTCTATCTATCTATCTATCTATCTATCTATCTATCTATCTATCTATCTATCTATCTATCTATCTATCTATCTATCTATCTATCTATCTATCTATCTATCTATCTATAAATATTGTATAATTGAAACTCTTTGTTTTATAGCTTTGCTAAGTAACACATGATCTAATCCTTATGTTTTAATTGCAATGTGTCTCATGAGCCAAGAAGAGCTGCAAGATCTGTTGCATAGATCAGTTTAAAATGGTGCCTCCCATTGAAACTCAATGCCGACACTCACTTGGTAAGAGATCTCAATCAATAAAACTGTCAACAGACAAGCATCTTACAAGTTTTAACTCTGAAAGGTATATCCTAAAGCAGAAATAAAAGCCTTTTATTTGAACTCAAGTCCTTGTTGTATAGTTGTGACTTGAGGTATGGGATGCTGCAACACCCCCTAGAGGTCACACCAGTTAAATTACTTTGGTGTGAGTGCTAGAATGGGCATTGCAATGGATTGGCACCCTGTCTAGGGATGTTTCATGTCTTGGAGCTAAGAATTTGATTAAGCAGGTTTACAAATGTAACCTTTTTCTTTTGGGTACTCCCGTTAGGTGCTGCCACAGTGGATCATCCGTTTCCACACCTTCCTGTCCTCTGCATCTTGATCTGTCACATCCATTACCTGCATGTCCTCTCTCACCTTATCCATAAGCCTCCTCTTAGGCTTTCCTCTTTTCCTCTTACCTGGCAGGTCCATGCCTAGCATCTTTCTCCCAATATACCCAGCATCTCTATTCCACACCTGTCCAAACCAATGCAAACTCGCCTGTCTGGCTTTGTCTCCAAAATGTCCAACCTGAAATGTTCCTCTAATATACTCATTCCTTATCCTGTCTATCCTCATCACACCCAATGCAAATCTTAACATTTTTAACTCTGCCACCTTTAGTGCCTCCATCTCCAATCCATATAACATAGCGAGTTTCACTACCATCTTGTAGGCCTTCCCTTTCACTCTTGCTGGTACCCATCTGCCACAAATCACTCCTGACACTCTTCTCCACATACTCCACCCTGACTACACTCTCTTCTTCACCACTCTTCCATACTCCCCATTACTCTGTTTTGTTGAAGCCAAGTATTTAAACTCATCCACCTTTGCCAACTCTACTGACCTCCCATTCATTCACACACATGCATTCTGTCTTGGTCCTATTGACCTTCATTCCTCTCCTCTCCTCTCCTCTCTAGAGCATATCTCCAACTCTCCAGGTTCTCCTCAACCTGCTTTCATTACAGATCACAATATCAACTGTGAACCAACAGTACACAGGGATTCCTTTCCTCTGTCAACCTGTCCATTACCATTGTCAATAAGAAAGGGCTCAGAGCTAATCCTTGATGTAATCCCACCTCCACCTTAAACACATCCGTCACTCCAACCGCACACCTCACCACTGTCTGACTTCCCTCGTACATATCCTGTACCACTCTTGCATACTTCCCTGCCATTCCTGACTTCCTTATACAATACCACAACTCCTCTCTAGGCACCCTGTCATATGCTTTCTGTAAGTCCACAAAAACGCAATGCAACTCCTTTTGGCCTTCTCTATACTTCTCCATCAACACCCTCAGAGCAAACATTGCATCTACAGTGTTCTTTCCTGGCATGAAACCATACTACTGCTCACTAATCATGATCTCCCTTCTTAATCTAGCTTCCACTACTTTTTCCCATAACGTCCTGTGATGGCTGATCAATTTTATCCATCTGTAATTATCATAGTTCTGCACATCCACCTTAAAAATCAGTACCAGTTGTGATAAAAAGTCACAAAACAACTATAAAGAGTTGGGGATTGGCCCCGTATATTGCTGTGGTGGCTAGCAATTTGGTCAAAATGTAGGAAAAAATTCGAACAGTTGACAAAATACAGAGGATTGAGGGTTGCTTTTATACAAGAACATGGCTGTTGTTAATGATCAAAAGGGAAGTGACATCATCAATGGAGGACCGGATGTGGCATCAGCATCAGAAGCCGGAAGTGACATCATCAATGGAGGACCGGAAGAGACGTCATCATCGGAAGCCTGAAGTGGCGGGGAAGATGAAGTAGTGGATGGACAGCCATTTTCTGGAATGTGAACTGTTGTTGGTGAGTGATTATTTGTCTTCTTTGGTTCTGGAAATTTAGAGAGAGAGGCATCAATACCATCAAACAACCCTTCATCTGTTATAACTTCACTCACCTCTGGGCTTATTGACAGTCTCCCAAGCGCACGTGTGTGACATGACCCCCCATAGCCCAGACCCATCGGGTCGGGCGGCCTGCACCGAGAGGTCGAAGGAACGGAAGAGAGCATCGGCGTTGGCCTGGAGAGAACCCCAACGATAGGTGACTGTGAATCTGTAAGGTTGTAACTCCAGAAACCACCTAGGGACACGAGGATTAGACTCCCGATTCAGGGCCATCCACTGTAAGGCAGCATGGTCCGTCACAAGAGTAAATTCCCAACCCAATAGATAGTAACGAAGCTGAGTCACAGCCCACTTAATAGCCAAAGCCTCCCTTTCCACCGCCGCATACCTGGTCTCCCGGTCCAACAGTTTCCGGCTAAGGTACATCACGGGGTGTTCGGCATCATCGATGCATTGGCTCAACATGGCACCCAGACCTGTGTCCGATGCATCGGTCTGGAGGATAAAAGGAAAAGTAAAGTTAGGAGATTTCAAAACAGGTGCTGAAATAAGGGCCAATTTCAAGTCACAAAATGCTGCTTCAGCAACTTCAGAACATACCACTTTAAGAGGAGCTCTTTTCTTTGTCAAATCAGTGAGAGGCGCAGCCCTCTCAGAAAAACGAGGAACAAAGCAACGGCAGTAACTCGCTAAGCCCAAAAAAGTTTGCACTTGCCTCTTTGAAATTGGATGGGGCCATCTAACAATGGCATCAATTTTAGAACACTGTGGCTGAACCGTCCCACCACCCACCAGATAGCCCAAATACTTGGCCTCGTGCAAACCAAAGAAACATTTCTTAGGGTTGATCCGAAGCCCGGCTTGAACTAGCGTATGGAGAACAGCAAGAACCTGCTGTGCATGATCCTTCCATGTGCTGGAATAGATGATAACGTCATCCAAATAGGCGGCACTATATGAATTGTGGGGACGTAACAGTGTATCCACCAGATGTGGAAATGTCACAGGAGCCCCATGCACTCCAAAAGGAAGGACCTTGTACTGCCAGTGTCCACTAGGGGTACTAAAGGCGTTTTTTTCTTTGGCGGAGGACGTTAAGGGAATTTGCCAGTACCCTTTCGTCATATCAAGAGTAGTTAGAAACTGAGCACTGCCCAATCTCTCGAGGAGGTCATCCACCCGAGGCATCGAGTATGCATCAAATTTAGAAACCTGATTGAGACGACGGAAGTCGTTACAAAACCTTCACAATCCATCAGGTTTGGGGACCAACACAATTGGACTAGACCATGGACTAAAACTTTCTTCAATAATGTCCAGGCCCAGCATTCGTCTGATCTCCAACTCAACTTCAGTTTTCTTTGCCTCGGGAAGTTTATAAAGGCATTCTTTGACAATCACTCCCGGGTTGGTAATAATGTCATGTTCAATCAGCAAAGTGCGACCAGGTTGTTCGCTCACTACTTCCGGCACAGACAGGATAGCTGATTCCAGCTCCTGTCTCTGTCTCCAGGACAAATTAGAACCGAAATTAAGGGGTTGATGTTCAACAAAAAGGGGACGAGGCTGACCGGAGGTAGGCGGAGCCTCTCTATCCTTCCACGGTTTCAGCAAGTTAATATGATAAACCCGCTCGCTCAGTCGACGATTAGGTTGTTTAACTAAATAGTCGACGAGCCCTTTTCGTTCCTTAATTTCATAAGGCCCTTACCAATGAGCCAACAATTTAGAATGGGAAGTAGGGATGAGCACCATAACACGATCACCCGGGAGAAACTCCTGGAGGGTGGTGTTGCGATAATAATATCGCGCCTGCGCTGCTTGAGCCTTTTCAAGATGATCCTTTAGAACAGGTTGAATTTTATTCAATCGATCGCGTAATTGCACAATATATTCCAAAATATTAGAGGATGGGAGGACCTCCTCCTCCCAACCTTCCTTTAGCATGTCCAAAAGACCACGGGGCTGTCTGCCATAAAAGAGCTCAAAAGGAGAAAAACCCGTGGAGGTTTGAGGGACTTCCCGATAGGCAAATAGAACGAGGGGCAGTAACTGATCCCAGTTCCTCCCATCCTCGCTAACTACCTTGCGCAACATCTGTTTAAGCGTCTGATTAAAACGTTCAACCAATCCATCAGTTTGTGGGTGATAGACTGACGTCTTAAGATGTTTAATATGCAGTAACTTAGCCACCTCCCTGAACGTCTCCGAAGTGAAGGGAATTCCTTGGTCAGTTAAGACCTCTTTGGGAATCCCCACATGAGCGAAAATCCCTACGAGTTCCCATGCGATTAATTTAGAAGTGGCTGAGCGCAAAGGAACAGCTTCAGGAAAACGTGTAGCGTAATCAACCAAGACCAAAATATATTTATGTCCTCTTAACGAGGGCTCAAGGGGACCTACGAGGGAAATACCGACTCGTTCGAAAGGGATATCAATCAGGGGTAAAGGAATAAGAGGAGCACGGTCCCGTCTAGGAATCTGACGAATCTGACACTCCGGACAGGAAGCACAGAAACGACGGACCTCCTCGTGTATCCTAGGCCAATAAAATCTGAACTTAATATGTTCTAACGTCTTTTCGGTCCCCAAATGGGCTCCAAGTAGATGGGAATGTGCCAATTCACACACTTGATGACGAAAAGTGTGTGGTATTAATAACAAAGTCCTAATTTCCCCATGGTGTTCTGCTACACAGTACAATAAATCGTTTTGCATGACAAAGTAGGGCATTCGTGGTATGGGATTGCCAGACATATGTCTGTTAACTGAAACAACAGCATTTCTAGCAAACTTCAGGGAATCATCGTTCCACTGTTCTCTTTTAAACAATGAAGGAGTAAATTTAAACTGAGAAGCCAATTCAGTAATGGGATCTGACCTAACCTTAAGGGGCGGAGCGTCAGGCACCTCAGGTCCTACGGGTTGTCCCTCGCAGTGCCTGAAGGACCTTCATCCCCGTTAACTACACTATCAGTAACCAGAGTATTTAAACACAGCGTGGAGACTGTCAGATAATTGTTTACATCATCCATGACCAAGCCCTCTTTAGATACAGGAGTAGGAGTAGGTTTACCGACGTTAATGTTAGACCAGTCACACCCTAAGATCACCGGAAAAGGTGGATCTGTCATTACAGCCACTAAAGTGGATTTCATAACATTTCCCACCGTGATGATAAAATAGGCGGCTCCGTAATATTGGGTATCCCCATGTATACAATGAAGACTGATCTGAGTATTGGCCCACTGTCACAGTAAAACTTAATGGCGAGCAACAATGGAAATGTTACTCCCGGAATCAAACATCACAGTAACTTTATACTCGTTAAGGAGAACAACTCCCGTATAAGGACAAGACAAAGGGTTGATCACAGCACAATACCTCTCTCCCTTGCCAAGTGTACAATCCATCGGCTCCGGGTTAGTGCAAGCAGTAAATACATGGTCCACCCCCCCACACTTGAAACAGCGGGGAAGGTAAGCCTGTTTGTCTTTCTTCTGAACGGAAACATCGGGGATAGGGCGGGTGAGCTCAGAATAAGGTACACGAACTTGTCGGGTTGGACACGAGAACAGTTCTGACCCTTCTGTTTTACAGACTGCCCAGTGACACTCTACCACTTCTACGAGGTTATCCATGGAGGTTACCTCCTGTTTTTGGACTTGCTGGGCGACATTTTCGGGGAGAGCATTAATAAATGTTTCTGCAGTAAGCAGTTCTGCCATACTCTGGGCACTGTTAACTTCTGGCTGTAGCCATCTGCCCACTTTACCCCAAACTTCGTACACTTGTGTATGTATCGCTCTTTCGGGGTCAAATTTCCACTCTCGCCACTCTCTCGCCTGCTGTGCCACTGATAAGTAGTAGCGTTTGAAAACCTCGCTTTTTAGAATATCGTAATCGGCGGCCTGCTCTTCAGTCAGGTCATAATAGGCTCTCTGCGCTTCCCCCTTCAGATAGGGTGCCAGAATGTATGCCCATTCCATCTTCGGCCATGCATTATGTTTAGCGGTACGCTCAAAAACTAGAAAATAAGTTTCCACATCATCCCCTTCCATTAAGTGTGTAATTAAAGGAGGTACTGACCGCGATGTTTCCGCTCTTACTGCTACTGCTGCCCGAGCTTCCGATTCCGCCAATCTGGTCCTGGTGTCTCCAAGTTCCAGCTTCAGTGTTTGGATTTCGCTTACTAGTGTGCTTATCACCGCGTTGATTTCTTGTCCCTCTGACATCCTGGAACAACGTTCGAATCTGTTTGTCGACTACGCCAATTGTGATAAAAAGTCACAAAACAACTATAAAGAGTTGGGGATTGGCCCCGTATATTGCTGTGGTGGCTAGCAATTTGGTCAAAATGTCAGAAAAAATTCAAACAGTTGACAAAATACAGAGGATTGAGGGTTGCTTTTATACAAGAACATGGCTGCTGTTAATGATCAAAAGGGAAGTGACGTCATCAATGGAGGACCGGATGTGGCATCATCATCGGAAGCTGTAAGTGACGTCATCAATGGAGGACCAGAAGTGACGTCAGCATCGGAAGGCGGGAGTGACGTCATCACTGGGTTGGGACCGGAAGTGACATCATCATCGGGTGTCGGAAGTGACGTCATCAATGGGGAACCGGAAGTGATGTCATCAAGAAAAGCCGGATGTGACGGGGAAGATGAAGTAGTGAATGGACAGCCATTATCTGGAATGTGAACTGTTGTTGGTGAATGATTATTTGTCTTCTTTGGTTCTGGAAATTTAGAGAGAGAGGCATCAATACCATCAAACAACCCTTCATTTGTTATAACTTCACTCACCTCTGGGCTTGTTAACAGTCTCCCAAGCGTACGTGTGTGACACAGTACACTTCTTCTCCACTCCTCAGGCATCTTCTCACTTTCCAAGATTATATTAAACAATCTGGTTAAAAACTCCACTGCCATCTCTCCTGAACACCTCCATAGTTCCACAGGTATATCACCTGGATCAACAGCCTTCCCATTCTTCATCCTCTTTATAGCTGTCCTTACTTTTTCCTTGCTAATCAATTGCACTTCCTAGTTCATTAACTCCACATCATCCATCTTTCTCTCTCTCTCATTTTCTTCATTCATTAACCTCTCAAAGTACTCTTTCCATCTGCTCTACACACACTCCTCACTTGAGAGTACATTTCCATCATTATTCTTTATCACCCTAACCTGCTACACATCTTTCCCAGCTCAGTCCCCCTGTCTAGCCAATCGGTACAGGTCCTTTTCTCCCTCTTTAGTGTCCAGCCTCTCATACAAATCATCATATGCCTTTTCTTTGGCCTTTGACACCTCTTTCTTCACCTCATGCCTTATCTCCTTGTACTCCTGTCTACTTTCTTCATCTTTCTAACTACCCCACTTCTATGCCAACCTCTTCCTCTGCATACTCTCCTGTACTTCCCCATTCCACCACAATTTCTTTGTGCTCCTTCCTCTGTTCAGATGTCACGCCAAGCACCCTTATAGCTGTCTCCCTTACCACTTCTGCTGTAGCTGCCCAGCTATCTGTCTCTTCACTGCCCCCCAGTGCCTGTTTTACCTCCTCCCTGAACTCCACCTTACAGTATTCCTTCATTAAATTCCACCATTTGCTCTTGACTTTATCCTCTCTCTTCACCTCTACTTGACCTCCAATGTCATCCTACACACCACAATCCTATGCTGCCTAACTACGCTTTTGCAGTCTAACTCTCTCCCTTTTCCAGTCACACTGCCAACATTCAAAGTTCCTATCTTCACTTCCACTCTCCTAACCTTCCTCCTCTCCTCCTGCCTCCACACATGCCTTTCCTCTCTTCTTCTTCAACTTCATCTTCTTCTTCTACTGCTAACAGTAGCCCATTTTTCACCAGAGCCCTGTTAGCTAACAGTATTGGTAGTGGCCGTTGTTAACCCGGGTCTCAACCGATCCAGTATGGAAATCTGTATTGTTGTCTGCATAGTGATCTGGCAAAATTTTACACCAGATGCCCATCCTTCCGTAACCCTCCCTATTTATCCGGGCTTGGGACTGGCACAAAGAAACACACTGGTTTATGCATCCCTCGTGTCTGGGTTAGGTCGACAAATTAAATATTATGTTATATTCAAACATTTCAATTATTTGGTTGACAACCCTTTATCATCTTATCATCTTAGAGAAGCCTTCCATTCATTTAAATTTAATACCTCTGTGCAGAGAGAAGGAGGTGGAGAAAAAGAAGATGGTTTTCCATTCTATTATCTGATCATCAAAATGGATGTAGGTTTATATATCTAAATGTGTATAAGCAATTTAGATGCATCCATGGGTGGAGTCACTTCAATACATGACAAAATAAAAATGAGTGTAATTATTTAGATTACACTTTTCACAAGCACTAGACAACTAGCTATGTCATTTTTGTAACTGTTTGTCCCTGTGTATGATATTTACCAATCCTTTCATTTTTGATCACAGTGACAACATTTTAGAAGAACAAATATTTATAGTGCATATATTAGTCACTTATTGCTGAACAAAGTTTTTGTTTGTGTTAAACGGTAATAAGTAACTAAGAGATACACTAAAAGTGAGCTTTTAAAGATTTATTTCTAAAGTGTGTCCCCATCCATTACCCAAAAGTTGATCATATTACACAAATGAAAAGACATCAGGTTTTTTCACTACAATTAAGTAATTAAAATATCAACATTTGTCGTATTCTTCAATGCAGCTCAATAACCCAAAAGTATCTTTAAATCACATCATAGTGAAAACACATTTTTTTAAATTTTATTTTCCATCCATCCATCCATTTTCGAACCCGCTGAATCCGAACACAGGGTCACGGGGGTCTGCTGGAGCCAATCCCAGCCAACACAGGGCACAAGGCAGGAAACAAACCCGGGCAGGGCGTACACACACACACCAATTTAGAATCACCAATGCACCTAACCTGCATGTCCTTGGACTGTGGGAGGAAACCGGAGTACCCGGAGAAAACCCACGCAGACACGGGGAGAACATGCAAACTCCACGCAGGGAGGACCCGGGAAACGAACCTGGGTCTCCTTACTGCGAGGCAGCAGCACTACCCACTGTGCCGCCTGATGATGGTTTAGCATTTTTTTAATTTACATTTGTTGTAAGAAGATAAAAAAACAGCCATAACTCTTCACTGACATTGTTGTTGAATGGTCAAACAGGACATCTTCCTTCTTCAACTCAGATGTGAAAACATCTAATCTTTGGGGACATTTAAATTAGCTAGTCTGGTAAAGGAAGTTCATTGATTAAATTAAAAAGAGTTTACCTTTGCAGAAGAAAAAAAGACTATTCAAATGTAAGTGGTGGAAACCTTTTGAAACAAATCTGACCTGAAAGCTGCATAGAAAAATATGCACATTCAGTGATTTGATCCAGGCAGAGAACACTTCCCTCTGCTCTTCACTTTCTGAGTCACTAAAGTTCCCCAAGTGTCTGCAGCTGAGCTCTCGCTCAACTTTTCTTCACACTCGGTTGATTTTAAAAGGTCGGGGCCTGTTGACCACCTCTAACACCTCTAATCTGGACCATTACAAATGAGTGAGGACACATTCATAGAGGTTTCTCTTCATTTGTAATGGTCAGGGTGAAGCTCCATGAACCAAGCTCTGTAGCCTTGTTGGATTTCCTTATTTATGACTGAAACATTAATAAACAAACACTATTTTTTTTCCGTTCAGAGATGTATTAATTGAGAACCTTTTCTTGTATTTACAAGTATTATTATCTTCACAGTTCAATGTTTATTATATTGTAGTCACAAATTGTATATGGATTTTTACTTACTTCAAATAACAGGAAACAAATCATTTTGAAAAAAAAAATAAGGCCAGTATATAAAGTTACAGGCTAACGCATAGAAAAAAATAAGTATTTGTGCACGTAATGGAACTTGTGTGAAGATACAGGAATCCAATTCTGTGGCATGTAGAGGAAATGAAAGTATATGGTTCATGTTAGGAAGCAGGTGTTGTGTTGTGCTGTAATAACTTTATTCAACATCGCTAGAAATATCTCAGCTTGTGCCTCTAAGCTAGGGGCGTTATACAGTTCACGATTTTAACCATACTTTCGACTTTCATTACTTACCATACCATTGGAACATTTCCAAAACTGCACAGGTCACAAAGTTGAAGATATTTTCATGTACTTTCGGTAAAGTCTTCATTTTAAATTGGACATGTCTTCTGGACTTGAGGTATTTCTCTGGAAACTTTCTCCTGGCCTTCTGTGAAACAAAGATAAGAATAAAATTTTAATAGAAAGTTTACTTTAAGAAAACAAGTGCAACATGATGTTTCTTCAAAGTGTCTTGATAAAAAAACACTCTTGTGGAAGTTATAGAAAAGGCTATACAACTGACATACCACTCCTGAACACAACGTCTCTACCAAATATGGGGAATTACTAGGAAAATTACCTGAAATTCAGAGAGTTAAAATGTGTACTAATTTTAATAGTTTTAACATCATGTGAAAGTTACCTTTCTTCTTGTTATCTCTTTTTTCAAATAACTACATAACCTGGAGAGTGCCAAGAGCTGACAATTGAGTTCTATTTAGTTTATTGCTTAAGAACTCTCTGAAAGTGAAATTATAGGGGGTAACATATTTAAAGCATGACTAAAACAGTCCAATACCATGGGCAAATTTACATTGCATACATAAAAATATACATAAATATTGTAATGGACAGCATGCAAGGTTGAACAGGGATCCTTACCAGCAGGGAGACCACTTCAATAAAAGGACAGAGGAAATTAAGCATTGCTGATTATGCTTTCCCCAAGTGGCAACCTCTCTGGATTAGGAATCCCACACAGAAACCCGCAGGGCATGCTGGGACCTTTAGTTCCATGGGGCAGCCATGTCGAGTTCTCTGGAGACCACCGGGGGAAGCTGAAGTGATTCCCAATCCCTACTTTTTGGGATTCTGATTGACCCAGAAGTACTTCCATTGGGCTATGCCCTGGCACCAGAAGTTCTCCCAGGTCCAAGATAAAAGAGTGGAAATGGATGAAGTTTGCTTGGAGTAGTGTTATATTTGGTTTATGCCACTTTGAAGCTTTTTTTCAAGGTATTTTATTAAAATAACTATTTATTATACTGGAACTTGAGTCTGTGAAGTTGTGTCTTCAGTTTGGGGTGCTACAGCGCCCCTTGGTGGTCACAATGTCTACATATGCAATAGTAGAATATTATTACTTGATTTTTTTGTTCTTTATTTCGCCTTATACAATTTCATGTATTAGGAATTTGTTAGTTTTCGCATACCCCTTGGGGTCAGAGCGCAGGGTCAGCTATTGTACAGCGCCCCTGGAGTAATTACAGGTTAGGGGTCTAGCTCAAGGGCCCAGCAGAGTAGGATCTCTTTTTGGCAGTGATTCGAACTGGCAACCTTCTGGATACCAGCACAGATCCTTAGCCTCAGAGCCTCCACTCCGCCCGTGATCTCTATGCTTTGTCTCAGCTAGTCTCAAATGTGGCATTAATCACATTTAATTTATGTAATTGAAGTTAAATGTAAAAATTTAAAATAAATTAAAAGTTAACTTATTGCCAGCTATCAATTTAGGAGAGGAAAAAGAAAAACTACAGCTGAGATTTTTCCTGTTTAAAAAAATCCATGATGGTGCATTATGAGTATTCAAACGGATACTTGGGAATGGGAAGAAATGGAGAGTGAGGTTGAGGGAAGACACAAGTTACTGATGTTCTTCATTGTCCAGAGCAGATGCGGACAAAAAAAAAACAAAGCATTGGAAATTTTTAGTAACAACCAGTCATGATGATTGACATACTTTTATTTCAGACATATTAGAAAGTTTATTTTGTTGTATGAACAGTGTCACCCTAATGTGCAAGGGCTCAGGTGATGGTAATTCTAGATATCATTAGTGTTAACACATAGCATCAACATACATCGCCAGCTAACCTTAATGTTGGATTTTCTGGTTTTATTTGTATTCAGTTGTGTTATGTATTAATTCTAACATCTTAAACTATGGATTCTGTGTTAATGAACCATTGTATTTTCAACATTCCCTGGCATGATGTTGGGTACTGAGTTCCTTTAAATTCTTATATCCCTTGTCACGCACGCGCGATTAGGGAGCCGCGGAACGACCTAAACTGTTGCACGAAAGCATATACCAGACGGGAATGGCGGAGTACTAACCTTTCTCTCTTTATCTCCAACAGAAAGAAAGACACAACACCGCCATGAACCTGCTGAACATGGATTCCCAACACGCCACTTCCGCCTTCCCTCTGTCGCACCCCAATGACGTCAGCAGTCCCATCATCCATCTCGGTTCCTTCCCAGCAGCGCTTCATTCATTTCCGGTCCCTCCCTCATAAATGTTCCCCCCGTCCGCCATGATGGCGAACGGTGTTATGACAGTTGTACTGTATTGTGTATTCGACTGATTGCACTTTTCCCACAGTATATGGGGCCGGAAAACCCCAAACCTTTTTCTGACTTCTTGTGTCTTTTTTACACCCTATTATGCTGACTGCACAAAGCAGCAATCGATTTAATCAGAGATGAAATCAGAGGATGGATCGTAAAAATTAGCTAGCCAAAGTCAAAACCCGTAAGTCAAGAGATAGTAACTCAGCCTAGGAGGTAAATGGAAAATAGAGCCAAATCCAAAACTCAGATGTAAATCTTAGTTAAGGGCAGAAAAGACTTAAAACCAGATTTTTTATAAGCTGCTACATATTGTGACCACAAAGCTGAATGATGAATAGCTTATGAGAGATATTGCTTGACAACCGGGGAATGCGGCCCTATCTTGAGATGCTCAAGATAGCAATACTCATAATGAAAGCAAAATGACAATGTGGGAGAACTAACGATTAAACATTATTAAATCTGTGTCAGATTCAAAAACATAATGTGGTGACCAAATTTCTTGACCTGTAAAATCCCCAAAATATATTTAGAGGCCAAGGAGAACCTGTAAAAAATAAAAAATACATGGCAGGTTGTGATGACTTTATGCCTGTATTTCAGTCACTGTGTGGCCAAACAGTTGCTGCTGGCTTAGGTCACTCACTGGCTAAATAAATGTGGGACATCCCTGCTAGTCCAGTATTTGTTTAGCCTGATAGCTGTTTGATTCTTAAGTCAGTCATCCAGTACACTCAACTTTCCCTTACACTGTTAGTTAAAATTAAATCATCTGTGTAAATAAAGCTATTTTAATCACACGCTTCCGAGAAATAAAGACATCTGTAATGTCAGTAAAAAGATTCTACACTATACATACTACTGGACATCCATGGTACAAAAATATCTTTAAGCAGCATGGTAAATAGCTGAATTTGCTATTTGCCAATTTAAAAAAAACAACATTATTTTAAGACTACTGTATGGTTTTCAATGCACTGAAAAGTGAAGCGATACGAAAGGAAACGTCTGGCTGACAGAAAAATTCTCAATGTGATGCCGTAATCTGAAGCATATGCTGCTGTGACTGGAAGAGTTCTGATTTTAAAATGTTTACTGAGGATTAAACAAACACTATAGTAGAGCATATGCTATTAATTTTGTGATTTTAATGATATACACTATCTGAAGGCACTGTATGTGTTTGGACAACAGGCAATCAAAGTGACATGCTGAGGATCCTACCGAGAATCATCAATGAGGACAGAACTGGTAACCTCTAGCTGTTGTTTAACATCTTAGATGACTCCGCACTTAACCACAGAGTACACAGAAGGGGCTCCTCTCTGAGTAGCTCACACAGTTTAGCCAATTACACTCTTTCCATCATTTCTTGCCTTCATTTTACCCCCCCCCCCCCCCCCATTTATTTCTACCCAAGCCCTTCAGATAAATCAAACAGTAATTTAAACATTTATCTTTTATAAAAACATTATAAGAGATATTCACATTAGCATGCAAACTACTTTTTTCGTTTCTAAGTTGCACTCTACAAAAGGGTATGCCCTCTTCCAAGTAGTCCTACAATGTGGTCAGTATGAAATGTATAGATCACAACTGAAACAAGAATGGAAAATAGAGTGGGTGGGATGTATGCATCCATTTATTATGATAATAATTTGACAGTAATGTATTTTAGCAGGCATGCCCACACATTCTTTTATTGAGCCCAATATGCATTCCCTTGAGCTATACAACCTTATTTTATGAAAGTAACACAGACAACTTCCACAACTCTACACCACACACTGCTCGTAATTGTACATTCAAGGAGAATGAGTGTGGTTGCAGAAGTTGGTGCAAAGCAAAGGAACTCATTAAGGTAATTCCCCCAGCAGGAAGTAAGAACAAAAGTTGGTTATCAGGGTAATCTTTTGACAAAGGCACCTACCTCCTTGGATTTGAGGTTAATTTCCCTCACTGTACTCTAATCTATGCATGAAAACCTTAAAGGGCTGAGATGTTATGTACATGTGCCAGTCAGATTGGAAGTTGAAAGTAGGGTAAAGAAGACTGCCTAGTGGTACAGGGAGATGAAATTACAGTAAAGATGGATATAATTATAATCTTATTAAGCAAAATTATTTGTTATTGTGAGTTAACAGTCATTGAGAGTTTTGTCACTTGAAAACAGCCATTTCAAACACTGTAAGTTGTCTGAATAAGTATGTCCCAAAAACTGATTTAACCTGTAAGTTGTTATGTGTAACAATCTTAGGAAAGTCCCCATTCATGAAAGGTAAAATAAATTGTGGCTGATAGAGTGCAGTGGAGTGCATTTTACAGAAGACAGATGCACAGAGCTTTCAAAAGACAAGATGGATACTCCTGGAGCTTCAGCTATATAGATAGCGTTACCCATGGAGGTTTGAAACAATTGTTCTTATAATAAGTGTATTTCACTTTTATTTTCTTAATTTTGTTTTCTGGATATTCTGCATTTTAATATGTTTTGGTGAGGATTCCTAAAGTCTAAAGTACACAACGTCTCCTAAAACTCAACAGAGAAAAGACTAATCAGAGCCAGCAAGAATGACATGCTGTGGTGTATCACAAGTAAAAGTGGAGATCTGGGATGTAGTTGCAGGTTTTAATATGCCAAGTACTCTAACAGTAAATAGCTCTGATAAGTGGGCCCTATATTCTCTATATATTGTAAGAAGGCATGAATAGCTGTGTAGAAGTAAGCAGATGATATTCCACCACAGATCTGATACATTGAAAGTTAATATCATGGATGTGCATGGGTTCCTTTTATTTTACTTATCATGTTTTATTCATCTAATTTTTTCACTTGTCTCCCATGTTTACTTGTGGTTTTCCTCTCTGAGCCATGTTTCACTCTTTTTCCTCTGTGTTTCTTTCTCCTCTATTTTTGCACTTTGTTCAGTTCAAAACTGCTGCATATTTGTAGTCTATCAATGTATACCATAGCATCAGAGACACAGATTTGATTACATGTTATTTTACATTCAAATAGTAAATTATTAGGAACACCTGTACACTTGCTTATGCATGCAATTATCTAATCAACCAATCATATGGCAGCAGTCCAATGCATAAAACCATGCAGATACAGGTCAGGGGCTTCAGGAAATGTTCACATCAAACAAGAATTGGGAAAAAAATGTAATCTCAGTGATTTCAACTGTGGGATGATAATTGGGGCTAAACAGGCTGGTTTGAGCATTTCTTCAACTGTTGATCTCCTGGAATTTTTACACACACAGTAGTTTCTACAGTTTACTCAGAATGCTTTGGAAAAACAAAAAACATCCAGTGAGCGGATGTATGTGCAGATGGAAACACCTTGTTGATGATGAGAATGACCAGACTTTTTCAAGCTAGCAGGGAGGGTAGATAACCACTCTGTTCAACTGTGGTGAGCAGAAAAACATCTTGGAATGCACAACACATTAAGTCTTGAAGTGGATGGACTACAACAGCCTAAGACAGCATTGAGTTCCATTCCTGTTAACCAAGAGCAGAAATCTGAGGCTGCAGTCAGCACATGTTCAGATGATAATTGGAAAAATGTAGCCTGGTCTGATGAAGTTTGACTAAGGTTGAGGCACAGAGATGGTAGGGTCAAAATTTGGTGCCAATAGCATGAATCCATGCATCCAACCTGCCTTGTGTTAACAGTCCAGGCTGCTGGTGGTGGTGATGTAATGGTGTGGGGAATTTTTTCTTTGCACACTTTAGGTTGTTAATGCTAATCAATCACCACTTGAATGCCACAGCCTCTGAGTATTGCTGCTGACCATGTACATCCCTTCAAGGCTGCAATTTACCCATCTCCTAATGTCTACTTCCAACATGATAATGCACCATGTCTCAAAGCAAAAGTCATGTCAAACTCATTTCATGAACACGATGATGAGTTCAGTGTTCTTCAGTGGCCTTCGCAATCACCAGATCTAAATCCAATAGCACACCTTTGGGATTTGGTAAAGCGGGAGATTAACAACATGAGGGTGCACCTGATAAATAAGTAGAAATTGCATGACTCAATCAAGTTAACATGGGCCTAAATCTCAAAGTCAAACCCGTTCAAAAATATAACAATTCATTTTCTTTTCTTTTTTTACATCTTCTTGCTTCCTCCAATCTTGCACCAGTTTCTCTTACAGCAGCGCTATTTCCAATTTCTTTCGTCACTTCAACGACTTTTAATTTAAAACCAGCTTCATATTTTCTTCTGATCAAATGCTCCAATGTAGATAAGGGTGTATGAGGGTGTCAGATACAAAAAACACAAAACAATGCAAACGTCACCTCGGAATAGTTTGGGTATTACCGTGTGGTCACGTAGGTACAATACATAGAGATATAAGGCAGTGTGCTCCGTGGTTACTCTCTCAGGTGGGTGTTAGCATATCGTAATATCATCTCTCTGGATCAATAGAGTGAGTTTTTCGCATTCAACTTCAACATTATAAAATAGGGAAATTATGCAGTAAAATGAAGCCCTGACTCATCCGCGGGAGAACTTAAACACAAGTATATACGGTGTGTGTGTGTGTATATATATATATATATATATGCATATATGGCAGACAGGAAGTGATGTAATAGGCTGGTGGAATCCTGGGAACCGGAAATGGCATCAGGGTAAGCCAGGATCTTGAATACCGAAAGAAGAAGTGATGGAAGATGGATTCTAAGTAGAGGTGTGACCAGAACATCATGTGTGGGTGGGCATTTGGCTTGTCTGGGGGGGCAAAAAATATCCATCCATCCATCCATCCATCCCCGTTTTTGTAGGGGGGTCAAATAATAATAACAACATAGTTTTATATAACATATAAAAGCAAAAATTGTGGCATATATCATAACCTATTGTTCAATAAAATTAACAGAGGCAATGGAACTTGTATTATTATTTTTTGTGAACAAATATAGAATTACATCTACAAGTTAAATATCAATAAAGTCAAATGTATACAACATATGAGAGCAAGAACAGAAACATGGCTTATTGTAGTCATGGAAGGCTATAGGACATCAGTTTCCAGTGTTTAACCTGGATATTATCTACAGGACCAGTCTGTTGGCAAATTCTGAAATAAATTCATTCATGTCTAGATTTTCTGTGATGTTTTTCTCATGTGTCAGAATGACTAAATTTCTCTTCCTTGAATGCAGCATTGTTCGGTGGAGTGGAGTGAGAATGCGGTTCAAAGTAGAGAAAGAGCTTTCACATGCAGCTGAAGACACACCAATGATGAGTGCTGTGATGCAGACATGGCTCTGACGTGTGGGATACTAGACGCGTGTTTGTGGAAGCCGCCACTGTCTTTTTCTAGAGCTTTTTTCCAATTGGTGTAGCCGTGTTTGGTGAATATGTCCTCACGGTCCGAATTGGAAACACTAAATTTGTGGCAGGCAAAGCAAAAGATGCCATCACGGACAACAGAATATTCAAGCCATGGTCGAGACTGATACCAGCTTGCACTAAAACATCTGAGTGTCTTTCCGAATGGGCGCTTGGGATAATTAATTAAAATGGGCTGGGATGGGCTATCCATATTTAAGTCAGGCAGACCGGACTGTATATTTTGTTGAAGGCAGAGGTTTGGAGTACCCGACACGGGCGCAGAGCTGGAGGATTGTGTAGGCTTATCTACATCTTTTGGAGTTTCAGTTCCCTATGTGGGTGCGCTGTGCTCCGTGTTGGTGGCAGTGGTGCTGGGCTCAACCATGGAGCCAGCAGCTTGCAGAGGGACAGAGGTTGAAGATGCCTGCTTTTTAATAAGCCACCTATGCATAGCCTTTGGTGTTACCAACCAGAAAATAAAAGAAGAATGGAACGTAAACGCTGTTTTAATTAAAGAATGCGGTCAACAGGTTCAAAACGTGCTGCAAAATGTGCGGCGAAATGAACTGTGAGCAGCACGGTGCCTGTCTAGTGGAGGAGACACTGACGGATACGCCACAAATTCAAACGGGCCGATTGGAAAGCAACTTAGTTTTGAAAATCAAATGTTATTCTTCTCCAGAGTTTTCATTGGACAGACAGAGCATTTCGCAGGGGGGGCACGGCTTGTCTCTGGGGGAGCAGTGTCCACCCCAGCGCCCCCGTGGTCATGCCTCTGACTAAGGACAGGTAAAAGGTTTACAAGGTGGGCTCTTCTGTTGGTCTGCATGGGAAAAGGAGAAATAGTTAAATGACAGCACTAACCCAGGTCGAGCAGGGAAATACAAGTAATCGAACCCGCAAACAGACAGTATATTAGTAGTAGGTCGTATTCAACGTTTGGTGAGTAGGTATGTTTGGTCTTTGCCTATTGTGAAAAATTAATTATATTATTGATATTGCAGGGACTATTTGTGGTGTGGCCTGCTTGTTGGCATATTACAGGGCAGTTGCTTAGAAGTGTTTGCTTTCAAGATGGGAGTACAAGAAGAGAAGGGAGTGATAGCAAGCTTAATTTAACTGACTGCTACTCGGAAGTGTCTCAACTTGTAAGGCTCGGCATTTGACAACTCTCATCATTTTAAAGCAAAACAACTTAGAAAGATAATATTTTCTTCTTTTATCAAGAAAAGGAGTTTTCTATAGTGGAGTCTGTGCTGGCCATCCAATCTGATGAATCTTTCCATCCAATGATTCAAACGCTCCTTTATCCAAGATGACTTCTCCACATGCAGGAGAGCAGGCACTAAGTGCCACATCCAGATAACAAGAGGAGAAACAGACTAGAAGAGGGTTAGTAACACTTTATAAACTGCCAGGGACCTAAAAATATCTCATTTTAATGAAAATTTCATAGTAATGAGATTCTGTATTTGTCGCTATAGTGCTTTCTTTAACTTGGGTCCAGGCATTTACAATCATTTCAATAGCTTCCTTCTCATTAATTTTAATCTCCTCCTGTCTACAAGTTATGCTGATGAGAATTTTTCTCAGCATTTCCTTGCAATAATACACTTTCAGGGTCTGAATGATGCCCAAATCCAATGGCTGAAGCACTGCTATGCATGGGTGGGAGGAATTCAACGAGAACATTATCTAAATGTGGAGCATGTTGTGGGCAGCACAGATATCAATCAGAAGCTGAATCATCCTTTTCTTCTTCTTCATATTGTGAGGTTTCTGAACTCTTTTGGGATCCCCCCAATCTCCAACCAACGGGAGCGGCACGCCAAAGTGCATCCCAAAGCGCGATTGCCGCATCTGTTGAAGACTGTTTGCCTGTTGCCAGGGTAGGGCAACAGCAGACTCACAGCGGTGCAGTGGGGCGCCACAGAAGCAAATCATAAAAGATCGTGGTCGTGCTATAAGTCCTTGTCTTGCACCCCAAAACATGAGCAAATGATAGGTTAAATTAAACCTTCAAGGATGCAGGTGTAAGTACAGAATAACATTTTTTTTTTGTCAAAGCAGACACATGGATTACTTGGATTATGCCAATGAAGATCAAAGCGTACTACCAGCTAAGCAAGTCTGGCCGACAGAAGTGATCCACTGTAACATTTTGATTAAATTAGTTTTCGAGTTCATTTTAAATAAGTAAAGTACATACCATAGAGATTATTTCACTTTTGTTACCCAGACTTTCATCTGTGACCCAAAGAGGATACCAGTCTGTCTCCAGGTGCTCATACTGTAACTAAGGTTTCTGGCATGTGGTGCCATTCACAGAGAAACTGGGAATTTAGGTGGTGTCAGTGAATCAACACTATGTAAAGTAATTCACAGAGTATACAGGGCCATTTGTGAATTAAAGGGACAATTACATAAACCTTCTTGAATGCTACAACCCAGGCTAAATACAAGGTATAAGTCCATTAGTATGGGAAATTCCTAGGAGACAAATTCTCATAAAACATCCTTCTACTCCTGATGCTAAGCAATACTGGAACCACATAAATTGGTTTTCTATAAATGTCCACAGGTACAGTTTTAAAACATTGTTTCATGTTGGAAAGGATTTGTGGATTTTCCTTAACTCAATTCTGTATAGTCAGTTTGTCTAAGGAGACCATAATGGAATTTTGCTTGATGGTTGTGGCTATGTTCAGAACAATTTTTTATTCATACCATACTTGCACCCAACAACAACTGAGCAAAGGTGCTCCAGTCAGGCTCATATTCACACTAGGAGTCTAGTACAGCACATGTATGGTGTTTGGAATAGTTGTTATCAGTGCCTTCGGAAGACTCTGGTTCAGACCAAGAAGATGCTGCATTGTCATTACTACAACAGCTGTTCTTCACAACTATCTGAAACAGCATGGAGGCCCAGATCCTCCAACAGAAGAGGATAACAACCTAGATGTACCACCATTTACAGCAGACTACAGAGAAGGACTTGCATACAGAGTTGATTTTACAATGCAGCACATTAAGTAGATATTTTTGACATTATTTTTATCCTTCTACTCGGATCAGATACATTTTCATTTGTAATGAGCAATAAAATATATTTTAAAAACAAAAGTGTATATTTTGTCTGGTAAGTTACAAACATAGTCATAATATCCAGCATGAGTTAATAAAACCATATTTATTTTAAAAATTAATGTATTGAAATGATATTTGAGATAGTTGAGTCTCTCTCTCTCTCTCTCTCCTTTACCT
Organism: Erpetoichthys calabaricus; assembly: GCF_900747795.2. Taxonomy (NCBI): domain Eukaryota; kingdom Metazoa; phylum Chordata; class Cladistia; order Polypteriformes; family Polypteridae; genus Erpetoichthys; species Erpetoichthys calabaricus. Next base: position 148,331,845 of record NC_041401.2, on the reverse strand, counting down.
TCATTTCTAGTTCTACTTGCAGTATCTTCATTTCCATTTCATGCTCCTCCTTAGGATACTTTAGCTTATGTTTGTGAAATTCCATACCCAGTCTTTTTGTCTGGTGACCAGTACTGGAAGACACTGCCACCCTTGCTCCCGAGGATGCGGAGAATAAACCGCCTGGCAACTTTTCAGTTCTGTCCATATGACTTTCTACTTGAAACAAGAAACATTCATAGGTATAGTCAAATTAATTCTGATTACATAAGATGTTTCACATCAGCTGACAAAGAAACAAATAAAATATTAAAAGGAGAGGGAGAAAAAGCAAAGGGAAATGCCCTTACATGCTCAGTGTAGGTTTCTGTGATCCTTCATCTGAACTGTCTAGATGTTCATCATCTGGTATGTTCTATAAAAGTTGCTGGCTCTCCATCATTCCTGTCAGTAACTTATCCAACTTGTCAGGTCCTCTGCCCACCTTAAACTTCTCTCTTTGAACTTCTGCAGCAGTTTTTTTAGGTTTATCTTTATATTCTTCCATAACAGCAGTATTGAATAAGTACTGTAATGTCAACCCAGTGATTTCGCAGAACAGTAAAGTAATAAAGCTGACAATTCTTGCCTGAAGTTCTTGTAGGTGTGTGTTCATTTGCATTGAGTTCATTACAAATAACACATGCAGGCATTCCTCTTCTTTGATTCCACAGATGATCTGTGCTGTTTATCTTCAATGATAGGATGCCTTGACACTATTTGCTTTAAAAATGCTTTCTCAAGTTCAGTAAATTGTTTTGATCGCAGTTTCCTTTCGGCTGCCATTGTTTTCTTTGAATTTTCTTCTGTAGTTCCATACAATTCTACACTTCTCTGGATCCATTCCATGTTTTATAGGCAACCTCAGTCCAGCTAATTCAGACTAGCACAAGTGGTTTTAAATTAATCTTGTTTACTTTAGTTTGTCACTCCATAGTCCAGGCATTAGTAATAAGTATTTAAGCAGTGTTTCAGAAAGCCATTTTTAAGCCACGATTAACCACGATCCTAGATTAAGGCCTTCTCCTTTCATAATTTAAACCCTTTCCCTAGGTATCTTTCTAAATTGATTAGAAACATGAAAACAACTGATTCTAACTGGGGTCTTTACCCCACTCATTTTGAAACACCCAATGTAAGAGGGCACTGAACTGACCAATCACCTTGAGGTGTGTCACTTCATTGGTTGAATGAAGTCCACCTGTATAAGGACAGTGTTTCCCTTGTGCTCATTTTAAAACAATAAAAACATTCCATCGGTTCTTAAGTAATGTGCATAATTTAAAAAAAAACTGGGCCTGTCATGAAGTGATATTACCAGAACAGCACACTACAGTATAGAAAATTGCAGTGGCTGTCACAGAGTTGTAGTCCATATAAAGAATGTCACTATCCATATTAAAAGAACACAGTCCTTTTTAGAAAAACTGAGACTGCTCTCAGGCAGACTGCTCTCCTGTTCTTTCATTAATTATTTATCCATCATAGGCAGAACATCATTATTTCATTCAAGCACTATATACTAAGAGACACTAGAGAAGATTTCATTTTTCCCACAGCCACTAAAATATAGAAGATCATCTCCCATTGTTCCTGTCTTTACTCTAGCCATCTTTTGGCACAGGGGAACACTACATTTACGAGGGGTATGCCCTGTGTACTTTCTGTGTTGCTTATGGAGCAACTGAATTTGTCTTGGGAGAAATAAAGTAGTATCTATCTATCTATCTATCTATCTATCTATCTATCTATCTATCTATCTATCTATCTATCTATCTATCTATCTATCTATCTATCTATCTATCTATCTATCTATCGTCTTCAGTATCAAAAGAGCTTTTAAGATATAACACACAATATCAAACTACAGAGAAGGAAAAATGCTGACCATGAAATAATTGAAGAAGTGCACTGGAGAAATGTAATCATTTTAGACAGAGCTTCCAAAGTTCACAGTCCAAGTTAGCATAATACACAGTGTGACAGAGACAGAATATTGAATTGGATAGAAATTTTGTTAATAAATGGACAGCATTTATAAAGACAGAATAAACAGCTGGGTCTTCACTCTAGATTTGTGTGTCAAGACGGAATGAGCCCCAAGAACAGACTTAAGCAGAAAGATCAAGAAGTCAGAATCCACAAAGCTGAATCAGCATTTGTCAAGAGTTGCGTAACAAAGTTTTGCAACAGTAAGAAAAACAGCATCAGAACCTCCCATCCTTCTCTCTATGGTGTAAATAACAAACAAAGTTATGGAACAAACATTTAATAGGTCAAAAATGATTTTAAATCTGACAGGAAACCAGTGAATCTCAGCCAAAAGAAGGCTCGTCTGGTCAGAATGTTAAGATTTGTGCTGACTTTCAGGCAGCTGCAAACTTACTCTGTTGTAACCTGTTGAGTTGTCACACAGGAAAACGATTAAGAAGAGAACTGCAACACTTTACCTTAGAAGTGATAAAAACATGTCAGCATTTAAATTAAAGTGGCAGGGTCAGTGTCTGCCAACGTAGATGGAAGTACGTTTAGACTGCACAAATAGCAAGCTATTCATAGGCAAGTGTGCATCAAGTATCATCGATTATTGATGGGGACAGCCCTGAACAAGTTGTCAGTCCATCACAGCACACACCCATGTCCAGACTCAATTTATAGTGACTCATTAACCTAATGGAATGGAAGCCAGTGTACTCACAGAAAAAGCAGGACAGACAAGGGAAGAACATGCAAACTCCACAGAGACAGTGCCCAGGAACCAGTTAGGCAGCAGCCCTACTGCTGCACCACCTTACCAGTCCCTAGGCGTAAAACCCAGCTTGATGTTGCCATAAACACTCTTTGGAAGAATCTGGACGATATTTTATTACGGCACTGAAGCAGTGCTTTAATTGTGGTTGTTAAGAAGCAGTTGATCTCCAGCATTCACATGGGTCAATAAAGAAATAATTTAAGGTTACACTCCATCCTAACTGTATTGTGTCATGTGAATTATTAATGAAGATCTGAAATTCATTTTTGTGTTTAACAAGTTGTTTTTCCATTTGGTGTTTAAAATAGACTTCTCAAACAATTTTTTGGATAAAAAATCAAACAAAACTAACAGATTTTTACTTTTGCCAGACATCATCACCAGAATTTCATAGCAAGTTGCACTCGATGCAATGTGTATTAATTTCAAGACTGGAATTCCTGTACTGTAGAAATTACATGCTCTCTCTCTTTCCAAGTTTTTTGTTTAATCATTGTTTTGCAAAAGCCAAAATACACTGCCTTTAAAAAATATTCACCTCCACATTGGAAGTTCTCGTATTTCATTATTATACAATATTGAATCACAGTGAATTTAATTTGGCTTTTTTGATGTTGATCAACAGAAAAAATGCACTTTAAAGTCAAAGTGTAAACATATCTGTGGAAGGTGACCTAAATGGATTATAAATATAAAACACAAAATAATTGAGCACCTAAGTATTCACCACCTTCTAGTCAGCCTTGAGTTTGTGTGCATAGATCTCTATCAGCTTTGCACATCTGGATGCTGCTAATTTCTCAATTCTTCTTTGCAGAACTGTTCAGGCTCTGTCAGGCTGCATGTGGATTGTGAAGGAGCAGTCTTTTTCAAGTCCAGCCACAAATTCTCAGTTACACTAAAAGTCTGAGTACTGTAAGAATGTATCCTTCCTCGAAGTAGAAGTATTAATGAGTTGTCCCACCTGTACTCCCAGTTAGGATTATATGCATACGTTTGCAAATGAATGGTATCACAATTTTATGACACCCCAGGCCGCAAATTGAAGGAGTTTTGTAGTTTCCTTGGAAATCATAATGTTTTGCAGTTTCCTGGTACTAACTCTATGGCTTTACCACAAAGATAATAATGATATAATAATATTGTAAGTAGTAGTTGGAAAAGAAAAATAAGAATAAGGAAAGAATAATAAGATAAGATATTGCTCTAAGCTGCATATAACTATGGCTTTTTGTAGCAACATCAAGAATAATACTGTAACAAACACAGAGATTTGAGACGAAGAGACATGGCTGCTCCACAAAGATGTAGCGATCACATAAACTACATGATTTGTTCCAAATATTATTCAATCTCTGTCAAATCAAAATTTTTTATTCAGAAGATCACTGCTGTCCAGCATTGCCAAAACATTCTGACTTTCCAGTAATGAGCCTGAAAGCTTCCTTCTGGAAGATCCTAGTGAGTTAGGACAGCTCATGAGCTCTCCTAAATCTTGGTGAAATTAGGAGTACTTGGAAAATTGATAAAATGCTTTTACTATTACACCTAAGAGTTGCATCAAATTTGCTTCACTCTCAGATGTTCGAGCCAGTTAGGAACCTATCATATGAAAGAGTCGTTTTCTATTAATCAGTGCCAAAAAAGCCAAATGAAATCTGTTGGGATTCAATATTGTATGATAATAAAATGGTATAAGTTCCAAAGGGGTGGATACTTTTTATAGGCTCCGTACATTGTGGGTTTGCTTCCCGGTTCCTCCCTGTGTGGATAGTGCTTTGAGTACTGAAAATAGCGCTATATAAATGTAATGAATTATTATTATTATTATTATTAAATCCAATCTAATAGATTGGTGACACTTACCATAGTAGTGATGGTGTGACTGTGTTCACTCTTCAGTAAAGTGGCGTCAAGGGTCAGGTTTTCTGTTCTTGCCAGTACAGATGCCAAAGGTTAGAATAAGCTGGTATTACAACATTAGAACATTTGTATTTTTACTCTAGCAAATTGCTTTTGTAAATAGTACAAGATAAACTTTGTCAGGGAATCCAGTGATTATTTTATTGTTTGAGGTACTGGAAAATTATCAAGCAGAATAATCCACCATGATATTTTCAGCTTGCATTAGAGTATGATAAAGTTTCATACAGAAAAATACATTTTTCACTATATCAAGTGTACTCTGTTTTTAAAATGAATCATAAATCAGCAATTCAAAAGGACTAAACTACTTTCCTGCTTATCTTCACTGAGTAATTTGTTTCCTTTCCAAGGCTGATCCAAGTGATTGTTTAACTGATGAGTTTATTATACCATCAGAGCACAAGTTTCTAGATGAGAGTAAGCAAAAGATAACATTTAAAAATGAAACATACAAAGCAGTTATGCTTTAGATAAGGAAAAATGGCATCATCTACTGGTGTTACAAATTAAAAGTTGTTATTTGTATTTTGTTGTATTAAAAATATCACCCTACTATGAAAATAATATGGTGGTGTGGGAAGCAGCCCGGAAACAGACAGGCAGACATCATTTTGTCACTCAACACACGTTTATTTACAAGCTATTTATGAATGTTATGAAGCACATCCCAGTGCCGCAGCACCAATCACCCCACAAGTCCAGGCCCTTTCACAATGCCTTTCCTCTCTTCAGGCCGCCTCCTTGCCTCCTCCAGAGACCTCGTTCTCTTCCACCCGACTCTAGCCTTGAATGAAGGGAGGCAGCCCCTTTTATGTTCCCCCTGGATGTGCTCCAGGTGTGTTCTGGCAATCTCCCACCGACACACCCCAGTGTGGCGGAAGTGCCGGCTGCATCCCCGGAAGCACTCTGGGTGTCCCTGCTTCTCTTCCCCCCAGCACTTCCTGGTGTGGCGGAAGTGCTGAGGTCCAGGGCTGCCAAGGCATCCAGGCGCCCCCTGGCGGTGACCACGGGCTCCTACAGGGTTGAGCTTCAAAGCTCTGAACCCGTGGCCCCCAAAGCAACCAGGGCGGTCGCCCCCTCGTGGTCTGCAGGAGGCGCAAGCCCTCCTCCGGTCCTCCTGGGCGTCCACCCCCAGCCACGTGCCACAGTGGTTTTACTAAAGAATTAAGATCAGTTGCTGAAAGCATCCATATTGATAAATTCCTTAGAGAAAACAGGCTAAAATGCAAACGCAATAATGCTTTCCCAAAAATAAAGTTTCATGTATACAAACCCTGATAATTTAAAACAAAAATATTTTGTAAATGAATCCAGTGTTCTATTGTATTGCAAAGTAAGACACAGCAGCCTGTTATTGGGAAAAATTATAGATTTGCTGCAAAGGTATAATCCTAAACTATCTTGATTTAAATGTATTTTTAAAAACCCAAAACAGAAATGATTGGTAAATTCCACTAATATGTAATAAAAAGATTTAAACCAGAAGAAGTCTTCTCAGTTACTGTATATCTACACTACTAATAATGTTTTTGTAATTGTTCCACTGACACATGTATACCTTTATTCATAGAAGGGAACTAACAACTGCAGTGATGCTACAGTTGAATGACACTCTCCTTGTCACTAATATTGCATACTAAGTTATTCATTGATTCTGCACAACAAATGTGAAATACAAATATTACAACAACTTTTATGAAATAACAAATGCTAAACATTTTGTTAAGTACAAATTACACAATCATGCTTTGTAATAATGTGTGTTGCAAAGCAAACCCTTAAAATTAGCAATATATATATAGTGAAATAATCAGCCTTGACATGCACGAAAAGGTTTGGGGCAGCCACCGTATACTTGAGATTTGGCTGCAAAAAGAGAAAATGGGTTTCAGAGTTGTGTACAGATTGAGTCCAAAACAAAACTGATTAACAGAGGAAGATGGCAGGGTGTTAAGGTCAGTCAGGGGAGGTGAGTTCATTGGGTCCAGAACCGGAAGTGAGGTCATCAGGGCTGGAACCAGAAGTGATGTCGTTGGACCCAGATAGAATTTCCCTTTTTCGATCACCAGGAATAACAGAGAAAGGATTATTGCACTCTGCCTCCCCCTGGCCTAGTGTGGAATTACCTTCTTTTGAGCCCTTTAGCTGTATCCCATGCGCACGTGTGTGACAATATATGTATAGTAAGTGCCGTAACAGATAAACAGATGTCCCAAACGGGATACAGTGTAGTACCTTACCCAGCCAGGAGACCATTACGCAAGAATCTTTTGGATGAAGGTGCACCACGGGGCTTGCTTGGTTTCCATTCCAAATCCCAGTCAAGTAGTCGGAATAATGGATGGACTGGGGAAATCTGAATATTTGGGACAATACATCTCCCAACAGGAAAGGTGGCAGTGCTCCTCTGGCATAGCAACAGTTTGGACACCCATAGTGTTGCCTGGGATTTCTAATTCAGAAAGGTGACCCTGTTGGCGTCCTTGGGTACTAACAAGAGGTGCTGCCAGAAGAGGACTTCAGTTTTTCACCAAGCTTCTGTATGACCCAAAAGTGTTTCTTCATTGTAATTCCGTGGCATGGGTATGGGATCCAAGATAAAAGGAGGCATCTCTCATCTCTCATAGAGTCACAGTCACTTGCTGGAGAGGGGTGAGAAGAAGAAAGAGAGATTTGGAATTACAGTTATTGTGTGGTGTACATTAAGATCTAACCTACTGATGTACTTTGAATGAAATAAAACACTTATCTTGATTCTAAGACCATCTTGGTGTCATTGTGTTTTGGGACTCAGTGTCGTCCCTTGTGGTCAACCATATAGATATATATAATATGGTTGTGAGGTACAACACAAGTCCAAAGAATACATGTTAGGGTGCCAGTCAGGTTACCCCTTTTAATATTGGTGCCAATGACAAAAGAAATAGTGTTTGATGGTGTAAACAAACAAAAAGCCAACAGGCTGCAATGCCTTTTCATAAGGCTCTCTCAGTGGTGAATCTGGGTTAGAGATCTGTCCTGTGCTGAGTCTATGTCTAAAATGAGATGCCACCTTTCAGGAGCTCCTCAGATATATAGTCCTCTGACCAGAGGGGGCAGAGTTAGTTGCCCTGATTGGGCATCTTCTTGGAGCTGGTGGTAAAGAAACAGGCGACACCCACGGCATGCATAACTATATAGTATATATACAATATACAGTATAGACATGTAAGTTGCTGCCTTGCACCCAAAAGATGAGGCTGAGTCTAAGGATTTCAGGAAAATCAGCTTTATTCAACTTGAAACAGGAATCGCAAAGGTTATTTATTGCAGCGGGAGCTACCACTCTACAACAAACAGACGCAGCAAATGGGCCAGGCTGGGGCCAGGTCAGTGGCCAAGTTAAAGTGTTCCCCGCGTCAATCATTGGTCAACAGACACATTGCATGCATTGCACGAAGAGGCAGTGAACTTCCAATTGCCTCTGTGGCACAGCAAATCTGCTGTTGCCTCGACAACGGACAAGCAGCCCTCGACAGTGTCGTCCCATTAAAGAGGGTCTCAAAAGAGTTAAAAAAATCTCACTATATATATATATATGGTTGAAATAGTTTACTGTCAAATAATGCAAAGAGTACGCGACACGTGTTCCGCCCTAATTCTGGGCTCATCAGGCATACACACTCTACTGCACTCCCTCTCGGGAATCGAACCTCGGACGTCAGCGCTAGAGGCAAAGCCCCTAACGTTGCGCCTCGGCGTGTGGTTCGTTTATTTGACAGCATGTAGATCGGAGTAATTACATTCACGGCATTCGTAGTCTGAATCACAATCTGATTATATGTGTGGTTACCTACCAGGTAACGCTTGTGGTTGGTCAGCAAGTCGGCTAACATCTGCCACGGTGCCCTCAGTTGTGAGAAGCAGATCATAGAATGGTTGAAATAGTTTACTGTCAAATAATGCAAAGAGTACGCGACACGTGTTCCGCCCTAATTCTGGGCTCATCAGGCGTACACACTCTACTGCACTCCCTCTCGGGAATCGAACCTCGGACATCAGCGCTAGAGGCGAAGCCCCTAACGTTGCGCCTTCGGAGGGACCGCGACACACACACACACACACACACACACACACACAGAGGCAGCGCGAGAGAGAGGCAGCGCGAGAGAGGCGCACACACACAGGAGCGCTCTAGAGAGACACACACACAGGCGCGGGAGAGAGAGGCGCGCACACACACAGGAGCGCCCTAGAGAGACACACACACAGGCGCTCCAGGCTCGCAAAAGAGAGAGGCACGCACACACACACAGGCTCAGGAGAGAGAGGGGCGCACACACACAGGAGCAAGCTAGAGAGAGACACACACAGGCGCTCCAGGCTCGCAAAAGAGAGATGCACGCACACACACACAGGCGCGGGATAGAGGCGTGCACACACACAGGAGTGCGCTAGAGAGACACACACACAGGCGCTCCAGGCTCGCAAAAGAGAGACGCACGCACACACACACAGGCGCGCGAGAGAGCGAGGGACGCATAAGGTAGAGAAGGCTTGTTTTTGTTTTCAGTTCTATTTACAGTGATCGGTTCGTAACCTGCATTGTTGCAATGTTACTTTTCTTGGTGGTTTATTAAATTACGGATTTTTCAAATGTTCATTTTTTCCCCTGTGCTTAAAACTCATTAAAAAAAGTGTTTTTAGCGATCGGTTCCTAGCACTATAGATCGAACTATTGCAGTGTTAGTTTTCTCTGTTGTTCAAGGTTTTCTCAGTGTTATTCAATGTTTTTACATTTAGTTTACCATTACGCTGTGCATTCTATGGTATGATTAACTATATTTGTGCTTAAAAACTAAAATATACATATATATATATATATATATATATATATATATATATATATATATATATATATATATATATATATATATGTTACGGCCAAAACCCGAAGTTCAGCCAGTTCCCGAATTGACCGGCCATTTCGCATTTTGGCCGCGAGGTGTGGCCAAAGTCCGAAGTACTAGAAATGATCAGCATATATGCTACTTTGGCCAACCATTTCGCGAAGTGGCAATAAGTCCCTGGTCAAAATCCGATGTGCTGATGTAAGACTGTCCGCTCAAGGTGCGAAGATGCTTAAAAATTTTCAGATGCAGATTCAGAAGTGAGTTTTCCATTCTGCACGAGAAACTGCTCAAGGCGGGTCTTGTTCAGCAAAGCGGACGCCACTTGAGACGGCCTTCCCCTAGCCCAAACACTAACCTTAAGGTCAATAAAATAGGTCCCTGATGTTAAGTCACTATTTTATTGCTAAAATGATAACAGAAATGTGAAATCTACTTATATACCTGATCTTAATTATTGTGAAACAACCAAGTGGCGTCCGCTTTCTGAACATGAGCCGCCAAGGCTACACTCAACGCAATTGCACTGCTAAGTGCGCAACAAATCGCTGCTCATGCCTTTTTCCTTCCGACTTTGGCCGATCGCCCCATGCCATTTCGCAAACTGGCTGGCCAAATCCCGAAATCGAGGAAAAGATCGGACATTGGCCGGTCAATTTACAGCGACATTGGCCATTTCCCGATTTGGCCGGACATTTCCCACTTTGGCCAATTTCGGGTTTTGGCCGTAACATATATATACATACAGATCATACGGTCTGGAACGGATTAATTGTATTTACATACAATCCTATGGGGGAAATTGCTTCGGTTCACGACCAACTCAGTTTACGACCAGAGTTTTGGAACGAATTATGGTCGTGAACCGAGGTTCCACTGTATTTTAAATTAAACCTTCATTTATTTGGATTTGGAACTGTGCTTCTGTAATCGTGTCAGGGTTTGGGCAGGCTGACGTATATATATAGTAAGAAGACACAAAAAAGGCAAAAAGAGTGATCCCTGTATATTGTAATGGCCAAAAAGAAACAAAAACAAAGATTGTGTAAATCTAAATATGTCTTGTTCAAAATCGAGCCTTCTGCAGACTGCTTTAAGATTGAGTTAGAGTTGGTTATGGCATCTGCAAACCAGAAGAGGAGGATTCAGGATGGTGGAAAACAAAAGTGACGTCAGACACAGAGAAACTATCAATCATCATTTCTGCAGAGGGGAAAAGAGAAAAGATAGATAGTGCCACCCTCTGGCTTGGAGTGTAAAAGTTGTTAAATGAGCCCTGAGGTTGTCTCATTATATATATTAGGTTTTCTGATGACTTCCTGTACATAAGTGATCAAAAAAGTGTATAAAAATTTTTTTCTGGCCACTTGTGTAGAGGAAGTCATCAAAAAACTTAATACAAATACCACACAATGTGAGAATCACATACTCAGGATGGATGGAGGTGATTCATTTATGAAATTTACATTGAATAATAAAGTTATAAGTAAACATCTAATGTAATGGTGTTTCTTTTAAATATAATGTGATCTGTTTTTTCAGTTGCACACAAAAATAGCATATAACAAAAACTGAACTAATACAAATTGGTTTTCTAGGTCTTCCTTGAAAGCCTTTCCTAGTAAAGAACACTTATACAAGTCATAAAGTAAATTGCAGTTAAACTGAGCCTAAATCCCATCAGACTTTCGAAGTACTGCAAGAATATTGCATTTTGGTGATCACAATCTGATAAGGTAGAAAATACCACATCTTTTAAACATAGAAACCACGATAGATACTCTTCAAATGTCAGCAGCCACTTGACATCAGGCATAAAAAAAATCAAAAAAAGAAAAAAGACAATACACATCCTGGTCAGGGTTCCACTGTAACATATTTAAAAAGTGTTTCTAAGTATATGAACTCACTCTGCTTACTGTATGAAAACTATAGGATTAATAATGTCTGCCTCTACGCGTCCTTAACATTATCTTTTTGAGATACTCACAGGAGTAATAATATTTTATGAAAATGCTGATTTGTGCCATCTGGTTTTTTTTTTTTTTTTTAATAGATTAAAGTATAAGGAAGACTGTCCATAATGGAATATTGTGATACCACTGGAGTCTCTGAAACACTTACCAGCATGGTCAACTATTTCTCAAAAAATTATCCCAATATATAAGAAACGTATGTGAATATACAAAAATTATTCTAATACACTGTAATAGGCAAAAAATATATATGTACCTGTCATTTTATCAGTGGTATTTTAACTTAGCAGCAGTAAAGGTGTGTTGTCAGTAAATGGCAGGCGATCTAACAATATGACATGAGTCACAAACCACATGATACCTTTAAAAGAAACCTAAGACATTTCAAGTTAGTAGCTTGACTGTGGTTTTTATTCAAAGTTTCCAGGTTTGTATGCAGTTCCATGTGTTTATTTACTATTACAAATAAAACACATTAGTGGTGTTAAAGCATCAGATACTTAATACTTAAAATAAAAACATTCATTGTATATAAATTAAGATAATGCATATGATTGCTGCAGAAACATCTGCTATGCTTGGGAATGTTAAACAAAAACAAGAGTGGGTTTTTATATAAAGCTTATAAAGAATAATTGCATTTATTGAAAACAAAAATCATGGATTCAGTGTCAGTGTCTTGGTTCAAATCCTCTACTCGGTTGAGTGGAGTTTACTGTGTACTTTAATTTTATTTTCATAAAGAGATGCATGTTAAATTAACTGGTAATCTTATATAGGCCCTTTTTAGGTGGGAGTGGCCCTTATGATGGGCATTCATTCACAGAACATAAGATCATGAGATGTTTGACAAAAGAGAGGAGACCATTCATCCATCAAGCCTGTTTCTTTAGCTAATAGCTAAGCTACAACAATTTCTCATCCGCATTCTTCTTAAAGGTTGCCACGGTCTCTGTTTCAACTACACATCTCGGTAGTTTGTTCCAGTGTCCCACAATTCTTTGTGTAAAGAAGTGCTTCCTGACTTCAGCCTTAAATGCACTCCCCCTTAATTTCTACTGATGTCCTTGAGTACGTGATTCACTCATAACTTGAAAGAATGTTGCTTGATATACTTTACCAATATCTCTGAGGAATTTAAAAACCTGGGTTTAATTCTCTGAGTCTTTTAGAGTAGGACATGTCCGTAAGTCCTTGGCTGTTCTCCTCTGCACAGCTTCAAGTGCTGTTATATCTTTCTTGTATCATGTCAACCAGAACTGTGCACAATACTCCAGATGCTGTCATTACACTCAGGGTTGGCTCCTGTCTGCCACCCAGTGTTACAAGAGCAGGTACCAGACCACCCAGTGACTAAGAACTGGAGCAATTTCAGTATTTTATGACTAAAGCAACGTTTTCGTTTCTCATTTGTGTGCTTCCCTTGGTCTATTAACTGTTTTTGAGGGTATATCATTTCTGTGGCCTTTAAGCTCACTGCTTTCTTCATACATTTTTATAATCACACCTTGGCTTATAAATTTATAAGCATACTGCAATGGAAAAAGAAGCAGCTTCATGCATCAAGTTTTTTTTTTATTTTTCATTTTGGCTGAATTGTTCAAAATATATAAAATTCTGCACATAATCCATAGTTCCATGAATATTACACTAATATTGGGTAGTTTTCAAAATCTTTTTTTGCTTAATCTATTTCTATATGGGTGTGTTTGGCAGCATCATAACATTTTACTATTGTATGCATATTCATTGTGATATTTTAGATAAAATACTTTGGTAAAAAGTGGGTTTCATTTTCATTTTAATTCTTTGATCACTCACATAATGCTGTGAAAACAGTTTCATCGCAATGGTTTTTGTACTTCCCTACTAGATTTCTTTCTATAATATATTTAATATATTAACAGGAATAATCCTAAACTTGAAGTAGAAACCTTGAAAATCATTAAGAAGATTCTGGATAATAATAATAATAATAATAATAATAATTATTATTATTATTATTATTATTATTTACATTTATATAGCACTTTTCTCACTACTCAAAGCGCTGTTAATAATAAGTGGGGAGCCACTTCAACCGCCACTAATCTGTAGCATCCACGTGAATGATGCGATGACAGCCATTTTTATGCAAGTACACTCACCACACATTAGCTGTTAGGTGGTGAACTGGAGAGCTAGAGACATAGCCAATCAGAGACAGGGGATGATTTGGGGGCCAGAATGACTAGACCATGGAGGGCAATTTACCCAGGACATCAAGATACAACCTGCTGTTTATGAAGAATGCCCAGGGATCTTTTATTACCACAGAGAGTCAAGACCTCAGTTTTATGTCCCATCCGTAGAACTGCACCATTTTTACAGCAGTGTCCTAGTCACTGCACTGAGGCATTGGGATTCACACACAGACCACAGGGTAAGCATCCCATCCCTTGTTGGCCTCACCAACACCTCTTCTAACAGTAACCCAAGCTTTTCCTATTTGGTCTCCCATCCGAGTACTGGCCAGACCTGAGCATGCTTAGCTTAAGGTGGAAGACCTCTTGTGAAGTGGATGAATGGTTTCCTGTTTTTTGTCAAATTTCTTTGTTCTTCTGTTCTAAAAACCTGCTGGGAAACTTGTGACACAAGTGTTTGTGACTGTATCATTTTCATTGCAGAGTATCTTTGTTATTTAATTATTAACATACCAGTAACTGGTAAGATCTGAGATCTGTACAAGCTTCTTTTCTATTGTTCTATTCCAACAGAATGTTGTTATTATATTTTTAACCTCTAAACGCTTTTGACTTATGAACATTACTATGGCTGCCTTGTGATGTCAACGCCATTCATTCCAAAACTGGTTCATGCCTTGCATATATTTGTGCTGCAATAAAATCAAGAAAAAGAAAGCACAGAAAATGGCTAGACTGATTTTGATTAATGAGCTTTGTTATAAATATTCACAAAAAAGTGTTTTATAGGGGTTGTTTGTGGTACTAGGGTGTTGTACCGTGTTAGCCATTATGAATGTAGTGAAAAGTCAAGCAAAATGACTCCTTTTATTGGCTAACTAAAAAGATTACAATATGCAAGCTTTTGAGGCAACCCAGGCCCCTCCTTCAGGCAAGATGTAATGTTGTTACAAATATTATATTATATTATATTATATTATATTATATTATATTATATTATATTATATTATATTATATTATATTATATTATATTATATTATTGTTTCTGTACCATATTTTTTGAGTAGTTTAGTTGTTAATAAATGTGAACATTGAGTATTAAAAGAATAAGTAAACTGAGCAAACCATCTACAGGATAGACTAGGAGCTGGAGCCTTCTTAAATCCACCTATCCCAGCTCAGGTATCTAACCCATGATCTTGCCCAGATCTGCAGTGGTATCTGGAAGGGATCCTACTCAGCTGGACCCTTGAGCAAGGCCCTTAACCTTAAAATTGCTCCAGGGGTGCTGTGCAATGGCTGACCTCCAAAGGTCATGCAAAAAGACAGTTTCCTTTTGGGGATTAAAAAATAAATAACTGTTAAAAAAATGAATCTAACAGACAATCCTGATAGTTCATCACATGACCCTCTCATGCACATAGCTGGTTTAGAGTCAATAGCTTTTTTTAGAGGAAAACTGAAGTTCCTTGAGAAACAGGAGAACCTGAAAAATCCCACACAGGTTGCTATCAAGAATTCTACATTATGTATTGTAAATATCTATTAACAATAATAGTGTGTATGAGTGAAGACTATGATGGAGTCCTGACACTTATTGGAATACAAGGTTCAAAATGTTAATGAATACATGTATCAGTCATCAATTCTTAATCACTTTCATTGGGGCTGCATAATATAAAGATAATTTAAGAGACAGATATATTTAAGATAGATTTAATAGTAAAGATAATCTAGGAGGACACTAACAGCACTGGGTACAATTAAGGTAGAAATATCTAAAGATAAATTACCACTACTGAAATAAGCATGAAGCTATTAATTTGAGACATCAGGTGAAACTGTGGAGAATCAACCCTCAGTATCACCTGTGCCATCTGTATGACTATCAGGTTTTCAAGATTTATTGAAAAAATGGCTGAATAGCTGTCCTTTCCTCGTATTTTATCACTTCTATAAATATTGTAAAAATATTCACTGGGCTGCTACTTCAGTTCTCTTGTGTGTGTCTGCTGAATTTGGTCAACTAATTTGCAATTTGACTTGCTTTGCCCTCCTATTTCCTCTTTAGTTTTTCTAAATGTTGAAAGAAGTAACTAGCGACAGCCAGCAGTGAGAAGGTTTCTGGTTTTTTAAAGCACCACATTGTCTCTGGCAGCAACTTATCTACATTCCACAAGTTTCAGTATCATATTGACAGACTTTCTTCTACAAAAGAAACATGGTAAGAGACCTTGACTGTTATTGTTCTTATCTTCATTATTGTAAATACAAATGAACTTACTGCACTATTTTTATGCTGTATACTAAAACATTAAGAACATATTGAGAATTTTATGATTGTAATTTTATGATTATGATGACAAGACTATTGCATGAATTAATTATTTGTGACAACAGTAAGGCATGACAGCTTTAAGTAAATGATAAGGTGATTATCTTAAACATTGATTGTGACAGACATAAATCCCAAAAGCAAAATTATTTTCTAATAATTTAATTATTATACTAACAGTTGGGACTGAAGCCTTGCAGTTTTAGTGTCCGCTTTTCCCAGCCAGTGTAGAATCTCCTTATTCTGCTTCTCATTGCTTTATTTATTCTTGTACCAAGTGGTGCAATGATGTATGCCGCTGCCTCGCAGCTCCAGAGTCCTAGGTTCATATCCCAACATGGTTACGCTCTATGCAGTATTTTCATTTTCTGCATGTCACTGGTTCACCAACTCAGGGTACTCCCTACAGGTTAGTTAGAGAGGTGATACTACATTGGCTGGGTGCGAGCTTCCCCGTTGATGGACTGGCATCCCACCCAGGGCTGGTTCCAGCCTTACAATCAGTGTTGCTCTCACAGCTTCTGGATTTCCAAAAAATCAGGAGTGGACAGGGAGGCTTTGGATAATGGATGGACAGACAGTCCAACATCATCTGAAGAGAAAATAAAACTGTGGTGAAAGAAGAAAAGCTAGATTTGTGCATGTTTAGGAAGTAGAGTAAAAGGAACTTGAATGTGCCATACTGTGTTAATTATTCAAACAGAGTGATTTGCTACTTTCAAGTGCTCACCTTAATTCATTATACTGAATTAATTAATTAAGAATAGATGTTTTAATGTTTTTACATTTTATCAATTTACTATTAATTATAATTAATTATGTTAAAGTATTTAAATTATTATGGTTAAATGGTGTTGTAAGGAGGGATAGTTTTTTTTTTAATAAGAGTGAAATAAAAAAGAACAAGTATAGCTGAAATACTGTATATATGTATAAACCATGTTATAATTCCTGTGAGCTACATGATAAACATACTGCATGATTAATGTTTTTAGTTAGATTAGGTAGTTTAGGCAATGGATGACTAACTTTTTTTTGTTACTGCACTCTCAACCCCAGTCGTGTTTCTGTGAACTCAAAAATGATGAGGCGACAGTTGTCAACTGCAGGTTTAACACTTAGATTGACTTATATTCAGAATACCTTGAACTAAAATACTGTAAACACCTTGAGCATTTTCATATTATTCACTAGGGGACTTCACCCTCTGCTTGCTTCGCTCGCCATAACCATTCAAACACTACGCACGCTGTGAAAAAGGGGGCTGAACGCACCCCAAAGAGATGCGGCCACTCCTCCGAAACCCCTCTTAAATGGTGATATAATGAGAAACAAATACTTTATTTACCTCCTCTTTGCTCAATCAGATGCTGGCTTGCTGCTGCTGCCTTGCCGCGTGATCTGCATTTCGTGCGGAGCTTCAAACATTTATTGTGGGACGTGAAAGTGTCTCTCTGTCTCTGTTCAAAAGATCTCTCTTCCAAAGATCACGTCTCGTCGCAAGATTATTTTTTATAATATAGAGATATATCAGTACTGCATACTTAAACATCTCTGTTGTTTGCATTTGGGGTTATCATTCAATACTAGTCATCTGTTCATTTTATGTCAAGTGTTAAACACACAGTCATTCAGGGTCAATTTGTAGTCATCAGCAGTACTAACATTCATACATTTGCAAAGTGAGAGGAAACCAGAGTATTGAATGTGTCACTCTGAAGTACAACAATTTCCCTTGCTTAGCCACATACATCAGCCTTTAATTTCTTTGCAACACCACACCTGTATGGAAAATGATCAGTTATAGCTTGGAGTTAAATTAAGTTGTATTCCTTTTGGTTGTAATAATCCATGTCAAATTCTTTTTGGGGTAGTGACAGGACAGATAGCCCCTATGGTGCACTGCTGCACTTCTGTTGAATGTTCTGATGTATGTCCCCTTCAGAGCTACTTAGAGAGCATAACACACTTCCTAAATGGATTGGCTCACTCATGGTTTGCTTATTCCAAAAAGACTGGATAAAGTATTATAGCCTGCACCAAAGGCAATATACCATAATGCCAGCTGTAGTGCATTATTTTTCGAAACTCGTGTCTTTTCTTCATAGACGCTGCAGTCTTTTTTAAATAGAGAAAAATGTGAAGTGATACACGTGGAGCCAGTAGCAGTCACTGAGCAATCACAGCAGGAGTTTTATCTCACCACTCTTGATTCTATACATGCATCCTGTCTGACCACAGCACACTTGCTGCTTTGACTTAATTTGTCACAAATTCAGCATTATAGAATATCCCTGCCTCTTTTGTCTTCTCTAAATAATACACTGCAAAATGCTTTTTCCACAGGTCTTCATGATCAGTTTCAAGTGCAAATGCAATACATGTATAATGTGTTTATAGCCTATCATATGCAAATAGGATACAACTGCCTATTGTAAAAATAATATTTACGACTCCATCAGTAAGTAATCAGTTAATGACTGCCAATGATATGGCCTAGTGGTACAAGACTATTCTGCACAGGATTCCTTTGCTTTGTCAGAAATGCCTCTGGGATAGCATACAGTCCTCTGTGACCCAGAAATGAATTAAGAAGGTTTTAAAATTAAATGGTTGGACTGATTTATAGTTAAATATTAACAGTAATATTATTTATTCTGTTTTTTGTAGGTGACCGAGTATAAAATAAATGGTGAAGAGATGTATGGCGTTTTTGACTATTTGTTAAATTGTTCAGACTATCCAATTATGAATAAAGATACCACTCCTTGCAGAAGTTTGAAGAACCATATCAACACAGCCTTTCTAGTCACAGTCTATTCTTTTGTATTTTTCTTGAGTCTTTTAGGAAATGCTGTTGTTGTTTTCGTTATAGCTTCCATGGACCGTCAAAAATCCTCCACTGACTGTTACCTTCTGAATCTGGCAGTCACAGACCTTATTTTTTCCTTGACTCTTCCCATTTGGATTGCATATGTGAAAGATGAATGGATTTTTGGTGAAGCTATGTGCAAAATTATTACTTTTATGCAAGAACTTAACTTTTACAGTGGAATCTTACTCCTGGCTTGCATCAGTGTGGACAGATACCTTGCCATTGTGCACGCCACAAGTGCAATCACTCAGAAGCGCCACCTAGTGAAGTTTGTTTGTGTCGGAGTTTGGCTATCGGCTGTTTTACTTTCTCTCCCACTTGCGGTCTACTTTAAAGACTTTAAGTTTAAAGCAGATTCAATTGAATTCAAAGCTTGTAAAGAGCATATAGGCTCAGAAGGAATGGAGACTTGGCGGATAATCATCCGTTTCTTTCGGCACACAATTGGATTTTTCATTCCTCTAGCAGTTATGATCTTCTGTTATGGTTTCACCATTAAAACTCTCTTTCAGACCAAAAATGGCCAGAAGCAAAAGGCAATGAAGGTAATCTTTGCTGTAGTATTGGCATTTATCTTCTGTTGGCTACCACACAACGTTGCAATGTTTGTAGACACTCTGTTGAGGGCTCACATCTTGAATGAGACTTGTGAAGTCCGGTTTGAGCTTGGCAAGACCATGGACAGTACAGAGTTCATTGCCTTTACACACTGCTGCATCAACCCCATTTTATATGCCTTCATTGGGCAAAAGTTTCGCAGCACCTTCCTCAGAATTTTGTTTAAAAATGGACTGATCAGCAAAAGAGTCTTGTTAGTTTATGGAAGAAGTTCATCTTACCTTTCAAGCTCTGGAAACTCATCTGTCACATTGTAGGACAATGTTAGGACGCCTTCTTTGTATTCATGGTGCATACCACAAGGACCTTTTTTCCTCTTCAATGAGTTTATTTTTTTAAACACATTTCTTTTATAATGTTGCTTTTGGGTGTGTACATTAATGCTTTAGTAGTAATCTAGTCCATGTATTCACATGGTGAAATAACTGTTTTGATTGTATTTGGCTTCCATTATTTAAAATCTGTAATGACAATAATCCTTTTTTGAAAGCTGTTAGATATAGCAAGAAATGCAAGGAGTGATATACATTTGCACAATATCTAGCTTTATTATATAAACAGAAGGTTAGAGTTTTATGATGAAGTAGTGATCAGTTATATTGCCTCAAAGATTCAGCATTCTGGCCTTGAATTCCATGCCTAGTCATGTGTAAGTGAAGTCTGCATTCTTCCCCCCATACATGCAGTGGGTTTATCTCTGGGTACCCCCAGTCTTCTTTTCACAACCCTTTGCTGTACACTCTGCATGTGTCTATGTGTGTGAGCTTTGTAATGGACTGGTGCCACATCCAGGGCTGGTTTCTATCATGATTTCAATGCTAATGGGAAAGCCAGATCCCTTGTGACTCTGAGCTGGGTTAATTAGGTTTTCAAATATTACCTAAAGTTATGTAACTTTAGAATTAGCTGGAAAAGAAGAAGTGAAATCTGTCAACTAGTATTAGGCAAGAAGGTAAGCACCAATGTGGTTAACTGTGATATGCTATCAATAAACACATTCTTTAAAAAAGTGCCTTTGGAAAATTTGATCTCAAATACCACCATAGTTATATCATTGATAACTTGATTCCTAACCTCTAGAAATAAAGACTTGTATTAAATAATTTAAAATATTAATTTACCAAAAATAATAAACTGCATTTTTAATTCAAGCTAACATAAAGATGTCTACTACAGAGATGCACATAAAAAGGGATAAAAAACACAAATACGTTTATATTATATTATATTATATTATATTATATTATATTATATTATATTATATTATATTATATTATATTATATTATATTATATCTGTAACGGCGTACTGCATGATAACGTGCAGTTAATACAATTGACTTGAGCATACTCTGCGCTTCCTGAGCAGCTCTTCTTTTCTCCACCCTAGCGGTCCACTTCTTCTCTTCTTTTGTCGGCATTTTTTTGCATTAAAACTGATTAAGTCAGTGTTTGTGTTGCAAATACTTAGTACGTTTTTCTTAATTTTTCACTAAGCTGGCACTTAAGTCTTCAATCTGCCTCAAGAATGATTTAAGATATGAAGAGGTAGGGGAAGAGACTGCGAAGGTGGTAGGGATGAAAACGGCGCCCATACACATGCGCCACATGCCCACCGTGCTGGCCGCTGCCGAGAGTTGATTTTTCAATAAAATAAAATAAAAATAAAAAGAGGAATAACCTTGGAGGTCAATTATCACCCCGAAAGCAGACAGTAGAGGTCACATAGTATATGTGTACCAAATTCCAGGTCAATAGGTCAAACGGTTTGCGAGCTACAGGTGATTTAAAATCCTGAACAGACAAACGAACATCCACGGTAGCGTATTATATTATATTATATTATATTATATTATATTATATTATATTATATTATATTATATTATAATTCATATTTTAACTCTAGCACAGAAAAAAACTTTAATGCACTCTTCGAAATTAATGTACAGATATACTGTACCTCAATTATTATAATTGATGTTTTATTAAATAATACTAGATAATCACTTGAGGTGAGAATATGAAATAAATAGTCCATCCATTCATCCATTTTCCAACCCCGCTGAATCCAAACACAGGGTCACGGGGATCTGCTGGAGCCAATCCCAGCCAACACAGGGCAGGAACCAATCCTGGGCAACCGCAGGACACACACAAACACCAAACACACACTAGGGCCAATTTAGAATCGCCAATCCACCTAACCTGCATGTCTTTGGACTGTGGGAGGAAACCGGAGCGCCCGGAGGAAACCCACACACACAGGGAGAACATGCAAACTCCATGCAGGGAGGACCCGGGAAGCGAACGCAGGTCCCCCAACTGCGAGGCAGCAGCGCTACCGACTGCGCCACCGTGCCACCCTGAAATAAATAGTGAAAGCTGAAAATATATATTTTAGTCTATTATTATTATAAATATTGTATTATATAGCAGACAAAGTAGACAACTCTGCATGCCTGCCAGACTCCATATGATTAATTAAATGTGATATATCATTCAGAATTTAGCCAAATTTGAATCTAGACCTTATCATGTATTTGCAATACAATACCACAAAGTTAAATTTTAGTGTTAAGACAAATGAAATGCAATTTGATCTACTGTAATCAAACCAGGTTTCTCAATTGCTCTTGCTGACAGGTAACTAAAATACGTAAATGAAATGAAGAATTGCACTGTGCTCACTTAAGATCAGAATTTAAACTGAAGTTTTATATGTTTTAGGTTTCAGTGCATGTTACTTTATTTTTCCTATAAAGTTCTAGCAGGATAAGAAAAATCACAGACAAATGCCATGAATTTAGTCTGTTTAGTAACAGAAAACTCTATCTGCATGTGATAAAGAGTGGAACATGGTGCCCATTTTATGCTAAACACAGTTTAGATTCATGTGTACTATGTATTCTGTAATTTAATGAATTTTAAAACAAACAATCATCCTGAAGTCTTTTTATGATGATCCAAAAATTGTTTCTGCTGCCTAAAGGTTAACATATAACTTCCTTGATAATTACTCAGGGAGATGACTTTAATTAGGTTATACATTCGTGCATTGATACACTGTCATATTCAATTTGACAATACTGCAGTACATTAATCTCTTATGTCTTACAAATTAGACTAAAATATTAATATATAATGACATCACGAGCCTGACAAATGGAGAAGAGGATAAGAACATTATATGCATGTGAAAATCTAAGAATTGATAATCTATTTTTTTTTTTTCCTTAAGCGGGGATATTTTTCATTTAAAAACAGTACACATCTAAACAATCTGTTAACACCTTGGAAATTAAGGTTGTGCAGTATTTAGTCCTTATGTCGTACAGCTCCAGAGAGGCCTTTGGACTTAAATCCAGTCAGGTTACTGCCTCACTTCAGACGTGCATGTCAGGTTAACTGGGACCACAGAAAATGGTTTTGGATGAGTGAATGGGTTTGTGTGTAGCTCTGCTCTTTGATGACTAAGTATACTGGCCAGGATGGCTTCCAGCCTTGTTCTTCAAACTGTTCTAATAGACCCACCCTGCTTCTGACTGGAAAGAATCTTAATATATTTATGTGTTACCTGATTTTTTTTCCCATTGTAAAAATATGTATTTGATGTTAAAAAGGTACTGCGTTCCAGTCTCACAAAGTTCTACTACTTGCCTTTTGTATAATGTTCAGTTGATCTCTCTGTCCTAAGGGATGCAGTCAGATTTACTGGTAAATACAAATTTAACGAGAGCAAGCAGAGCTGAGTCTACGTGTGAGTGTAGCCTGCAGGAGACTAATGGATATGGGATGGTTCTTTCTTTTCACCCATTGCTGCCAGGTCAGGGAGTTCATCTTTTACTCATCTTAAAGAGAAATCTTGTTAAACTTTTACAAACATTTGTAATGTTGACGTAACTATCAAAAGGAAATCATTTGTATTGCAACAGTGCATTCTAAGTAAAACATGCATGCACCTTAAAATGTTATTGATTAGAGCATAGTGAAAAGTGAAAGATTAAAAAAAAATAAAATAAAGAATAATGTCACAATATTAATTCTATACAAATAAAAAGCATAACATTCTCAGACACACCTAATCCAGTCCAGGGTCTACATGAGGCTGGAGTCTCATAGCAGCATAGGGTGTGAGAGAGGAAGCATCTCTGGACAGGACATCAGTCCTTCACAAGGCTCACTCAAACACAGATCCACACCAACAAGTATCAATTTGGGATCACTGGGTTACCCCAACTTCACATCTTTGGTGACGCGAGAAGAAAACTGGTGCACACTGGAAAAGTGAGCAAACTGCAGATGGGTGCAATATTCAAATGCTGGAGGCTGGGTCTATGGAGCCGCAGCAGCAACTACTGTACCATCCTATGTATGTTTTGTTAAAATGTTACCTAGAAGATTACATTATGAAATTCTCTAAATAAATTGTTTCTTATTATATTTGTACTGTTACTGAAAAACATGGAATATTAAATATATACTGTATATTCACACTGCTTTACTGTATTGCCTTATTTACTCAGTTTTCCTTGTCTTGTTGCATACTCTCTGCATTCAGTAAAATAAATTAATCATATAATTCATCTTCAGGCATAGGATCCTGATTAACTGCCTTTTACCAAGCTTTGTTTTCTTGATCACACAAAATATACTGTATAACATGGAGATTGTTTCAAAGAATGTGACATCAGTGCCAGTCACAAATCTGCTCATTCAGATCTCTCTTCTACACTCTTCTTTCTGTCCCAGTCCTTGCTACTTAACTTTAAAAGTACCATATTATTTTTGTCTCAAACCTTATGTTTTCAAAGACTGGATAACAATATAAAACCGGTGCATACTGTTATTTGTTATTAGCTCCCGAGGATGGACAGGATTAGAAATGAGTACATCAGAGGGTCAGCTCAGGTTGGACAGTTGGGAGACAAAGTCAGAGAGGCGAGATTGTGTTGGTTTGGACATGTGCAGAGGAGAGATGCTGGGTATATTGGGAGAAGGATACTAAGGGTAGAGCTGCCAGGGAAGAGAAAAAAGGAAGGCCTAAGAGGAGGTTTATGGATGTGGTGAGAGAGGACATGCAGGTGATGGGTGAAACATGAGCAAGATGTAGAGGACAGGAAGATATGGAAGAAGATGATCCACTGTGGTAACCCCTAACAGGAGAAGCCGAAAGAAGAAGAAGAAGCTCCTGCAGCAATCACTAAATACCTTTAAATGTGTGCAGCAGGCTGTTTGCTGCTGTCTCAGTGCCTTGTCTAATCTCTATCTGTTTAACAGCGAATTCTGTTAGGGTTCGGAGAAGCCCATTGGGCTACATGGGCTACATTTCCATTTTCAAGTGGCATTTTTCTGAGTCACATTACCTAGAAGACTACATTATGAAATTGGTAAAGGTTTCTAATTAATAACTTTTAGTTAGCCAATAAAAGGTGTCATTTTGCTTGGATTTTCTCTAATTAATAACTAAAATTCAAATTCTCCAGTAGCTTCCTCTAGCCGAGGCACAATATTGAAAAAGGAAATTCTAATACATTGCAGTCTTCTCTAATATAAACTCTAAAACAAATGTTCAAAAATTATATTATTTAATGATCTATGCCTCTACAGTTGATCACATAACCAAATGACAGAAGATGTCTTGTTTTCCATGGGTGACAAAGTAGAAATACTTGCACTTCCTTGAATTAAGGTGACCAGATTTTCAAAGTTCCAAAGAGGGGGATTTGTGTAGCATATATGTATGTCTGTTAACTCAGGCCCATGCATAATGCCCATCATCATTGTCTCATCATTATCAGAGAGGGATCAGGGATCAAAAATAAACACATATGCCTCTACATTAAATCACTGCACGTGTTATGATTGACAGTTGTATGAAGCACAGAGGGTGTTGTTTTTCTTTTGTGTGATTGGTGGTTTGATATCTGTGTCAGCTAAGCTATGTTTGCTGCACAATAAGACCTTCTTACATGGGAAGGTTTCTAAAATCTTGACATATACTGTAGTTCAGGGGTTCTCAAAGTCGGTCCTGGGGGCCCACTGTGGCTTCAGGTTTTTGTTCCAACCAGATTCCTAATCAGTGACAACACCAGACAACACTGATCTCATGCTTCACTCCCTTTTGTTGATTTCGTTATATTTTGCCCCTTCTCTGTGCAGTTTGCTTCCTTCATTGTATCTTAATAATGACAACCAGCAGAGCAGCAGACAGCCAGGTAAACAACAATGAATAATCAAAGGCTGCAACTACTCCAGCTTTAGACCCACTAATTAGAAAATAATGAATTAATTAAACAATTAGAACACTTGGCAAAAAACAGAATGAAAATCAAGATGAAAATACTGTTAAAAAGAAAACAAAATACATTATTCCAATACTGCGGTGGGTTGGCACCCAGCCCAGGATTGTTTCCTGCCTTGTGCCCTGTGTTGGCTGGGATTGGCTCCAGCAGACCCCCGTGACCCTGTGTTCGGATTCAGCGGGTTGGAAAGTGGATGGATGGATGGATTATTCCAATATAACTGCTTGGTACATTTTAATATACCAAACTTAGTTATCTAATTTCTACATTTTTCCCAAAACACAGAATCTGACAAATAATAGTTCACTTAATTAGCCCAGGAGTCCAATTAAAAATAGAAGCTGGTGGGAATAAAAACCTGTAGCCACAGTGGGCCCCCCAGGACCGAGTTTAAGAAACACTGCTGTAGTTATATATGTTATTTCTTGGGACACCAGGATGCATAGCTTGAAATCTGGCCTGTTTCTAAGCCCCTTATTGGACTTGCATTTCCACCAAGCGCTCGTTCCTGCCTTGTGTCTGATACTGCTGGATGGGCTTCTTCCATTCAGTGAGAATATAATGTACGTATATATTTTTATGGCCAGTTTTGTTAATGCACATTTAGTTCCATTTTGTGAAGGCTTTTTCAGTAGTTTTCTGTATTTTTATTTCTGAGCCAGCAGATGAGCCATCAGTACATCGCATGAAACATTTACTCACTCACAGGCATAAGACCAGGTTACATTTCTAGCACAATGTGTTTTGACTGTGGAAGATCACCCTTAAAATCATGGTGTGCACTCCTGCTAGGATTTAAAACTGGTTCAAATGATGAGACTCAACAGTACCATCTGCATATTTGTTTTGTATTTCTTTGTTCAAAAAGTATATTTAGAATAGATGACACAAGCAAAAATCTTGGCTGAAACTGCCAACTCTGTAAATGAGATGTTAAGAAACACAGCAAGGTTTATGTCATTGTTAACCACCTGAGTAAATATGAAACTGTGAAAGATACAACTTCTTTGCTTTAACTGACATAGCTAATCCACTTGAGATGCGGTTAATGGAATATGCAGCATTAAGGGCAAAATTATCAACACTGTGTTAAAAAGTGCCAACAAAGAAGGGAAGATAAGAGATAAAGGGGGCCTCTATTTCAGTTATCAGAATCACACTGCCTGCAGGAACACTGATATCCAAAAAAGAGGAAACGAAAGAGGAAACAGCTAAGATCAATGGCAAATATTGAAGTGTGGTGAAATACTACAACTAGCACAATGAAGACAAAAGTCATTTGAATACTTTAAAAAAAAGGGAAATTTGCTAATGGAAGACCAAATTTGACTGAACTGCATTGATTAGCATTAGTGGAAGAACTGAAGCAAACAGGAAAGAGAAGTTTCTGATAAACCAGAAACAGGATATTGAGTTATGAAATGATGACGCTTGACGACAATATTTTTGACGAACTGTTGGTTCTTTCATGCAAACAGAGAAAAAAGAGTTCAAGTATGAACGCATTTCTTAAAACTGGTGAAGAAATCTCTTACTGCAATGAGCCAAAAGAGTCATAGTTACGGTTAACACAACATGGGATTATGTTTAAGGCCCTATAAAACGAAATGCCAGAATTAGACTGTTAGAGAAAAAACACCAACATAGGCTGAAATTAATTGAAAGTAAATGACAGTACATCTATGATAAGACTGTGCAGATCAGACAAGGATATTTATTAACACAGATGTCAATAACACAAAACTCTTTAGAGCCGGTTGTGCAACTAGACATTTATCCGTTAGTGTTTTGTAACCAGGAATAAAATTGACAGCAAAAGTAACATATTATTTTTCTGTGGAGTATTTGGTGTCAGGTGAGCAAATGCTGTGTTTCCCCCATAGTTGATAGATTAGTTACTTGAGGAGCTACTGTATGTAATCATTTCCATGGAAATAGTAACGTTAAAGAATACGCTAAAGCTGGTACTATGCAGTAGAGATATACCACCAAATATTTATTATGTTCACCATGGATAATACTTACCATATAACCATCTTTTATCCAATAAGCAGCTCTTTCCTTTGTTGAACAAGATGTTTTACTGCTTCAAAATATTTTGTGAAATTGAAACATGAAAAACTGGAGCTATAATAATTTATTAAAAGTTGTGCATTTTTAGTTGGTTGAATTTCTAAAATACCAAAAATAATTTTTTCACTATGAGTTCTGTTCTCCATTCCTGTTCAGTTTAACGCAAAGGTATTATTAAAAACCAGATCATAATCTAAGTCAATAAAGCAGGCTGTGATACAGCTGAATTTGAATTATATTAACATATTTTGAAAGGTCCTCAAATTCCCTATAACATCCTAATTATGTGTTCATTAATCCAATTGGAAACAGAAATTGGTTATAAATGAGTAATCATGGAAGTGTGTCTAGCTTGGAATTCAATCAAGATCTGGTCCCTGTCTTAGGCCCAATGTTGCTGGACTTCACACAGTCCTATAAATGGACAGATGGACCAACTATCTCAATATTAACAGATTAATATCATAAACATTGATCTCACTTTTACTTGCTATTCACCTTAATGGAATTTAGTTCAACACCACTTATTTAGCCATGGGTTTATTAAATGTAAAAACACAACATTTTAATAAAACATCATAAAAAATCTAAGCAGCAAACCAAATTTAGTCTTACCACATGCTATGAAAAGACAAATATCTGTGGTGTGTGTTTAAATGCTGAGTGTTACTGAAGAAACAGGAACTCAAGAATTACAGATGAAAACTAACCAAACTATTAATAGCTAATAGTTTGGTCATAAAATTACTGCTTTATTTACCAAATTCCTACACATCTGTCAGAGACTTATTTAAGTGTTTCCTCAAACATCCTCTTATAGTCTATTTTCATTTTGATAGTGTTAAAGCAAAATAAAAACATGACTGTGAGTTAGGACTACAACTCCAGTAGTCTGCATGACTCTTTTGCATTAAAGAACATACAATATTGTTGTTTTATTGTCAGCTCCATTTTTTAAGACAAGGAAGGTGATTTTTTTTTAGTTTACACATGTGCATTTACACTTCTTCTTTAACACAGACAGTACAGTACTTGTGCAAATTACTGGAAACAAACTCTGAAAACAACAAAAATCAGTTTTGCTCAATGTTTTTAATATGAATAATATTCATATACTCACATCAATACATGATATGACCTCCTTGACTCTTGAGAAGCATCTAGATGTGAATTGGTATAGAATCTACCAATTTTGAACAGTCTTGGGGGATTTTTCGGTCTCTGTACCAAACTTCAATGAAGGCCTAAATCATCTTCTCCATGGTTCTCAATGGTTGTGCAGTCCATTCCATGGAGTTGTTGCTTACAAACAGACCACAAATTTTCAATTGGGTTCATATTGGGAGAGTTTCCACTCCAGCAAATTAATTGTTGTGATGTGTGACATGAGGCCAAATCTTGTTGATAAACACTGCACCACGTGAAACACACACAAATGAAGATGTTTTGGGGTTGCTTCAGCTATTATAGCATTGGTTTCTTACACCCAGTCGAGGGAATGAAGCACTCAAAACAATAAACTGAACCTCCACACAGAAAAGTTGTTGCAGAACTGAAAAAGTAATTTCCCAATGGATCTGGGGGCTTCATGTATAACGCCGTGTGTAAAACTCACACTAAAATGTGGCGTACAGACAGAAGTGGAAATGTGCATACGCAAAAAAAAATTTCAGATGCACAAAACCATGCATAAGTCAACATCCATGCACTTCAGTTCCATAAATCCCGGTCAGTGTGAAGAGTAACACACGTCCATGTTCCTGATGCCCCTCCCCAACTCCTCCCAGAATTACACCCCTTTGAATATGCAAATCAGTATAACTAGCCTGTTATATTCAGCATTTTGTGAAAAGACAATGGCAAAAGCACAGGAAAAAAAAACACTTCAGCGTATGAGAAATGGAGACAAGGAAAAACGTACCAATTGTTGGTTTAAGCAGTGTTATAGGCAACGAAAGGAAAGTGATTGAGTGATATAGCATGGCAGAGACACTCGAAAATTCAAGTTCCCGAAATAAAAAAGAAGTGGTTAGATGTCAAGTCAAGGTGAAACGGCGAGTCATAGCCCACCGTCAGAGTGTCAAACGGAAGTGTATTAGGGTATAGAGAAAAGAAAAAAAAATTAGGGAAATGTAGACTTTAATTTTGAAATTTCCACATTAATCTCGTAGTTTTTTATTAAAGTAAACGTTGTAAATGTCATCTTAAAATCGATGTTTAATTTACTAAAGTTTCTCAAATCCCATCGTAACTAAATTAGCATGTGTTCCCTGACCCAGTCATTAATCACTACATGCTTCTTAAACGGGCTTTCTCTTTCGCAGCAGAAGCACGGAGGCAGTAATTGCCACACAAAATACATTACTTTCATGATATTACAGCTCTCTGAACATTTTAGAATAATACAATACATACATATCATTGAGCTCTGTAATAAATGTAAAGCCAGCTGTAAGTTTAGAACACCGATTCTTCAAATCTTTTATGGAACACTGAATAATCTTAGTTATACATGTTTAATTATTCCATCCATCCAGGGTAGTGCCAGTCCCAGCAAGCAGGAACAAGTTCAAATAGATAAGGCAATGAGAAGTTCAAATAAATTGTGGCATGGCTAAGTGGAATCCATGAAGGTGCTGGTAACTTTCTTTAAGCAGCATGTGCTATAAATGTCTGCTGAAAGATGTATCCCAATAATCCTCTGCGCTCTCGACATAAGCTGCTGTAGAGTTTTCCGATCAGCTTCTGTGCAGTTATGATTCCACACACACATACAATGGGTTAAAATAGTCTGAGTGGTGCACTAAAATGAACAACACTAAAGCAACTGTGGTATTTGGAATAGTTTGTTAATTCCGTGCACCATTATATTGTTACAGAATTACTACAATCAAGGGAATTAAATTTGTTAACACTATGCTGTTAATTTCGATATGTTTGATAAATCCTGTGTCACTGATGTGAATCTGGAAAAAGGGAGACCACACAGAAACAGTAGCACTGCTTTGACGTTGGATGCCGCCAATTTGTAAAACCAAACAGAGATGTGCATATGCAAGTGGGAGTGCTGCCATGAGAATGTGTGTGGCTTTACACCAAGTTTAGCTTTTATACATGTGATGTGAGCATGGAAATGGGCGTACAAAACATTTATGTGGATACACACCATTTATACATGATGTCCCTGGTGTGGACCCAATGTGTCTACAGGTTTTTGTTCCAACTAACTTTTGTTTTTAATTGCATATTTCTAGCCTAATTAAGTGAGCTGTTATTTCCCAGTTTCATTGTTTTGGGGTCAATGTAGAAATTACAAAACAAAGTTTTACTTTTTTTTTTTTTTACTTTTTAACAATATTTTCATCTTGTTTTTCATTCTGCTATTCGAAAGTGTTCTGACTGTTCAGTCCATTATTTACTAATATTAGTGGGTCTGATGCTGAAGTAATTATAGCCTTTAATTATTCATGCGTCGTTTGCTCAGATGTCTGCTCTGCTAGTTTTAAATTGTCATCATTAGGATGCAATGATGGGAGTAAACTACACAGAAAAAGGGTAAAATAATAGGAAAACAAGAAAAGAGAGTTAAGGATTTAAAGCTATAGCAAAAACAGAAAACTTTCTAAATGTCTAATAAATGCAGAAATCACCCTCTATGGATTTCTGAATGCAGAGTAAGAGAAGTGAAGAGAAAAAAGACCAGCAAATTAAATGAGATCAATTATTATCACTGATTGTCAATCTGGTTGAAACAAAAACCTGCAGCCACAGTGGATACTCAGGACTATCTTGTTTAACGAACTTGGCACAAGTCTTGACAATGTCTCATCCTTTCGTCCTTCTACTTTACAAATTCCACTGTCTTGCTCTTAGACAATAGTTATTCTAGACACATACTCCTTCATTCATCTGAGCACCTGCCCCTGAAGAATTCTCTGCACATTTCTGGCCAAAAGAGTTATTTGAGGCAGGTAAAGGACTAAAATCAACTTCTAAGGTAAATGTAGCCCTAAGGATCCCAGCACTTGAGACTCCAAATTTATAATGAAGGCCCCACCCCGGCAAACACAGAACAAAACTAAAGGCAAAGGGCTGAGAAGAAATGGAAAAACAGAAAATAAAATGTAAACAAGAAACAGGTAAGGGTCTGGAGGAAAACATACATCTAAGGTGAGGCACTGTTGAGATCCTAACATTAGTATTCTGCTTATTGCTTTCCAAAATGTCCATTAATATTGAAAAGTTATGTATATTTCCTCAACAGAAAACTAGATAAAACACAGCTAAGTGAAGAACAACACTCAGAGCGAGGATGTGGTAAAAGTGAGAAGATCAACAAAGAGCTGTCATACTTTGAAAGTCTTTTAAATAACTAACAGAAATTAGTGCACCAAGTATCTACAGAATAAGAATGTTCAGGTAAAAATTTGCAGCCTTCTTGGAGTATACATGTTCTCCCTGTGTTATTCTTTCAAGAACTTAACGTATTCTATGTTTCCACTCATATCCTAAAAATGTGCTTGTTAACTATAGCTTAGTGTGGGTGAGAGTGGACATGTGTTTGTGTCTTGTGATGGACTGACGTCCCATTTCAGAGTTGGTTTGCCTACTAAGGATCTGTGCTGGTATCCCGAAGGTTGCTGGTTCGAATCCCCGTCACTGCCAAAAGAGATCCTACTCTGCTGGGCCCTTGAGCAAGACCCTTAACCTGTAATTGCTCCAGGGGCGCTGTACAATGGCTGACCCTGCGCTCTGACCCCAAGGGGTATGCGAAAACTACCAAATTCCTAATACAAGAAATTGTATAAGGCGAAATAAAGAACAAAAAAAAAAAACAATATGAACGTTTGGTCAATTGGTAAAGCATGGAGGCTAGGACATTAGATTTTGAATTTTATACCAGGATTTGTCCTGATCGGCCACAGTGGATGAAGGTTTTTGTTTCAACTGAATTATTAAATTAGAAGACAATCCCGGCAATAACAGATCTGGTTATTTAATTTTATGGCTTGTTAGTGTTTTGCTGTAATTCTGCCATATCAAGTCATTGTTGTATTGCAGATTTTTCCTTTACCTAAAGTAATGACCAAATGATTTGTGGCCCAGAGCAGATAAATAATTATGAGTCCTTCACGTTTTACTCTTCAATTTATTCCCAAACATTTTCTAAAATACCCATAGGAACAATATACTGTATGTGTTAGGCCTTGTTCAACATTTCTACATTAGTCCCAATACGTGTCTACGCCAGCTCTTGGAGTAATAAAAACTCATAAAGAGTAGGTGCATGTGCATGGATCCAAGACATTTTCCTTTCCTCCTTTACTGCCATGAATCAGAACAGGCAGACAACAAAGGCAAGGATAGAGAGACTAGGAAATACTGTAAAGACATAAACTAGACATGCAGGAGGTTCCACAACCTTGGATGAAGACTTAAGCACACTATAGGCTCAAATAGTATGACCATGATTTCTGCGAGTCACATTTGTAGCAACAGACCTCAGTGTCTTATGAACCAAGCCACCACATGGAGGCACCCGCAGAAAAATAACATGGCCCCACAAATGAATAATATATCAAAATAAAGAGTCTCAACACAAAAGAAAACCAGAAAATGAGGAGAAAACTAGGTGATTTAAGGTAACAAGGTACAAAAAATTACAAGGCTCCAAGAAAAATGTATTATTGAATCAAACTTAACAAAAAAGAGAGAAAGACCAACAACCAGAAAAAAAACTGTTCAGAGTAGTAAAGAAAGAAAGGAGTCTTTTCCCCCAATATAAATGCTTATTATAAAATATTATTGACTAGGTCCTGCCAGGTTTTAAAAAAGTTTTGAAAAGATCCTCTTAATGAGAATTAGATTTTTTGCAATTTCAAATAGTATATAATATCACTCACCCACTGACTTAAAAGAGGTGGGTTAGGATCCTTCCAGTTGAGTAAGGTAAATCTACGTGCCAGTAGTGAAGTAAAGGCAATTGCAGTTAGTTTGTCCTCCTCCATTTTAAGCCCATCTGGAGTACACCAAACACAGCTGTTAATGGGTTAAGAGGGATTGTGACACCCAGGCTGTCTGAAAGGCATTTAAAAATTTTTGTCCAGAATGATGTTAATTTGGTGCAGGCCCGAAACATGTGGCCCAGTAAAGCTGGAACTCGACTGCAATGTTTGCAGGTTGGATCTTGCCCTGGAAACATCTTGGACAATTTCAAAAAACATAGATGTGGTCAATGAAAGATTTTAAGTTGAATTTTAAGTTAAAAATAATTGAATGTTTTGCACATATGGAGCTCAAGTGATTTCTGTGCACCACTGCCTTCTACTCCTTTTCTGAAATGTTGAGTAAGTGACCCTTTTACCACTATACTCTGGGATCTTTGAAACGAAGGGACTTTAAAAAGTTTTTTTATATTATAGAAATGCTGTCTGAGTTTTCAAGATTGATCAATAGCTCTTCTGGAATATAGAGAAAAGCCAAGCAAAATGACACCTTTTATTGGCTAACTAAAAAGATTACAATATGCAAGCTTTCGAGGCAACTCCGGCCCCTTCTTCAGGCAAGATGTAATCAAGATGGGGCCTGAGTTGCCTCGAAAGCTTGCATATTGTAATCTTTTTAGTTAGCCAATAAAAGGTGTCATTTTGCTTGGCTTTTCTCTACATTTATAATGGCTAACACGGTACAACACCCTAGTTCTTCTGGAATAGAAATAGTTGGGAGGTGAGGAAAATTGGGCAGATTTCATTTAGCAAAGTTTCTAATTTGGAGATAGTGGAAAAATTGTGTTGAAGGGAGATTACATTCGGAGTGTTCATAGCATCTGAAAACATTATTTGTATACAAATCTCTAAATGATTTAATCCCGTACGTTTTTCAAACATTAAAAACCGTGTAAGTTCGAGAGGGTGGAAAGAGATGGTTATCATATAAAAGTGCCACAGATAAAATATTCTCTAATTTAAAGTGCTTAAAGTTAATTTTTTAAGGGAAGGCAGAAAGCGAATTCCATAAACGTTCAAGAGGTATAAACACACACAAAAAAAACATAAAGCAACTGTGAAAGTACATATATACATTTTTTTAACTGTGGGAAAACGATTTTCCAATTAAAAAGTTATGAAGCAAAAATTAATCTATATAGTACTACAAACTTAAACAAAAAGCAAAAGCACAAAAATATACACTATAACCTTGGAGAAAAATTAGAAACTGTTTACATTGATGACAGTACTGTGAGACAAATGTAACACAAATTAGACTCATAAAAATTGTTAAAATTGTGAATCATTATTTTTATTATCATCATTATTATCATGTAATATTATTATCATATGATATTTAAGTACAAAATTGAAAAGAAGTTTAATAAAAATGTAACAAATTACACAGTTTACTCATGTATGCAACATTGTTCTAAATCAATTTAACATGAAAATATCTGGTCAATCTAAAATTTCTAAACATATATTTATAAAAACAATACATATTCATTGAGTTACTTTATTTGCTGGCCCATTGTTTTTACCCTTTTTCTTGTATATACATGATATGAATCATCCAGTTGTATTCCACCATCATTCTGACATCTCAATGTACCTTTCTTCCATGTTATTGATATCTTGATGGAATCGTTCACCCTGCTTTTCAGGGAAAAATTCCAAAAGGGAACTTTGCATAAGTTTAACTAACATATTTTTCACAATGCCTTTATAATTTGGATTTTTATTGTAACCTAAAATTTAAGAAATTACTTTTTTGAATGGTACCCACTCGTGAACCAATGACTACAACCTGCAACCCACAATGACCCACTCACAAATCAAAGATAGGAACCTGCAACCCACTGCCGTCAACTTGCGACCCTCTTGAGACCCACTCGCAATCCAACAATGGCAACCTGTCATACATGGTTAGCAACTCACGACCCAACAGTAGGTTGCAACACAGTGGTTCAGAAACACTGCCTTACATGGACCCAGCGTGTGGATGCCAAGACTTCAAGACCTGGTTTTTACTTCACACTGGCAGTTAAAGTACGCATACCCACACCAGATCCACAGAGTCTAAATTGTACACTTTGTAACCAATAGATTGCCGGTCCAAAATGGAGCCATAAGTCAGCAAATGACTGTACTAATGGTTGTTTATGTTTTGCCAGAATGGAGAAGGAGTGATGCCCCATGATTTTTAAGCACCAGCACAATCACTCACTGGGCATGTTGTAGTTCATGACCGAGATGAGTGGTGAAGAGGGATCAGTGACGTGCAGTGAGGTTCATGGCTGCTGAGGCATTGACTCCTTCAGAGTCAGATTTACAAATATATGAACCCAAAAGAGTAGCTTATTCACTATTCAATTGGCAGCATTCACATTGACTACTGGTTAGGTTTCATATCTCATCAGCATTCTTTACACACACATACAGTAGGTAAGGTACATATTTGGCTAAGAAAGGATGTTACATTTAGAGCAGCGAGAGAGAGCGGAGAAAGTGCATTTGCTCTGCACCCTCCATGTGTTCTAAATTTGCTATTGCAATTCCAAAATTCACACTCATTCAATACAAATGAAAGTATTGAGTGGTGTAAAAAAAAACAGATTTCAATTTTGACTTTAGTTAAAATATTATTTACTTGTTTTTAAAAGCTTTTAATTCTGACGCTTTAATCAAAAGGATAACAAGAAAAGCAAAAGAATATTTTATTTAAGATCAAAATTTATTTCTTAATTATTGGATTGTTTTTTTCTTAGTCTGATCCCATTTTTTTATAAAATTGAAAACCATTTATGGTCTTACCTTTATTTGTAAATGCGCTTATCCTTCTCCACGAAAATCTCCGTCACTTACTTGTAAAAGTCCTGCTTATTTTCCTTTAGTTTTAAAAGTCTTAATCTTCTGTTTTGGCAATCAGTCAGAACAAAGAATAAAAATAAACAGACCACTGCAGTGCACTTGACTTTCTGATATTGCTAACTTATTGGTGGCTCTGCGTAGAAGAACAGCAGCAACAAGCACCTGTTTGGCTCACATCTGCCCCTTTCGGAGCGGCACGGTACTGTCTGCCTCACCTTGTGCCTTTTCACTGCAGTTTTATGTCGGATCAGCAAGACTAAATAATTCACACACATTCATTAAAGATATTAGCCAGACTGTGGAAAGTCAGGGTGTATAATAAATGCATGTACAAACATTATATTGGCGACATACAGAGAGACAGCAACAGGAACGTGCCAATTGCATGCATCAACCCAGTGTGTCTCCATGTCTCCTCTTAATCTTCTTTTGCTTAAACTGAAAATGCTCAACTCTTTTAATCTTTCCACATAATTAATCCCCTATAGCATTGAAATCAGCCTAGTCGCTCTTCTCTGGATTTTCTAGTGCTGCCATGTCCTTTTTGTAGCCTGGAGACCAAAACTGCACACAGTACTCCAGATGAGGCCTCACCAGTGCATTATAAGGCTTGAGCGTAACCTCCTTGGACTTGTACTCCACACATTGTGCTCTATAACCTAACTTTCTGTTAGCCTTCTTAACGGCTTCTGAACACTGTCTGGCAGTTGATACTGTCAAGTCCACTACGTCTCCTAAATCCTTCCCTCAAGGTGCACCTTTGATTTTCAGGCCACCCATTTTATATTCAAATGTAAAATTTTTACTTCCTGCATGTAATACTTTACGTTTACTTACATTAAATTTCATCCTCTACTAATCTGCCCAAGCCTGCATGCTGTCCAAATCCCTCTGTAATAATTCAACAGATTCCAGATTATCTGTAAACTTAACCAGCTTGTTACTTATATTCCTATCCAAATCATTTAAATATTTTAAAAATAGCAGCAGCCCTAACACTGACCCCTGTGGAACACCGCTCTTAACATCAGCCAATTCTGATAGAGTTCTTCACACTAAAGTCTGCACACTAACTTATCTTCGACAAATACAAATTCAGCAATCAATCTAACCTGCACACCTTTTTTATGAATGATGATTACAAAGAACATTTAGAAAATCCACACAGTCACTAGAAGAATATGCCTTACAGATAGTGACTGGGGATAGATAGATAGATAGATAGATAGATAGACAGACAGACAGACAGACAGACAGACAGACAGACAGACAGACAGACAGATAGATAGATAGATAGATAGATAGATAGATAGATAGATAGATAGATAGATAGAT
The DNA here is from genome assembly GCF_900747795.2 of Erpetoichthys calabaricus. NCBI lineage: Eukaryota > Metazoa > Chordata > Cladistia > Polypteriformes > Polypteridae > Erpetoichthys > Erpetoichthys calabaricus. The sequence continues at coordinate 148,293,704 of NC_041401.2, read as the reverse complement.
AGATAGATAGATAGATAGATACTTTATTAATCCCAAGGGGAAATTCACATACTCCAGCAGCAGCATACTGATACAAAAAACAATATTAAATTAAAGATTGATAACAATGCAGGTAAAAACTGACAATATCTTTGTATAAAGTTAACGTTTACCCCCCCGGGTGGAATTGAAGAGTCGCATAGTTTGGGGGAGGAATGATCTTCTCAGTCTATCAGTGGAGCAGGACATTGACAGCAGTCTGTCACTGAAGCTCTTCTGTCTGGAGATGACACTGTTTAGTGGATGCAGTGGATTCTCCATGATTGACAGGAGCCTGCTCAGTGCCCGTCGCTCTGCCACAGATGTCAAACTATCTAGCTCCATGCCAACAATAGAGTCTGCCTTCCTCACCAGTTTGTCCAGGCATGTGGTGTCCTTCTTCTTAATGCTGCCTCCCCAGCACACCACCGCGTAGAAGAGGGCGCTCACCACAACCGTCTGATAGAACATTTGCAGCATCTTATTGCAGATGTTGAAGGACGCCAGCCTTCTAAGGAAGTATAACCGGCTCTGTCCTTTCTTACACAGAGCATCAGTATTGGCAGTCCAGTCTAATTTATCATCCAGCTGCACTCCCAGGTATTTATAGGTCTGCACCATTGAACTTAGTTTTGAACTTAGGATTGTGGATCTAATTTTCTGTTTTACCATGCCATAAAATTGTCGACATACAAACTAGAAATATAAGTAAAATATCAACAAGCAAATTTTTTATTATAAACTACCCTAATCAGTTAAAGGAAGTGGCAGTAAAGTGAGGATAAAGTGAGGATAAAAATCTTTGAAAAAAATGCACAAATATTTAATATGAAACAAGGTCAGCGGATGCCAAGGTTTAACCACAAAAGCACAGAATGCAAAACATGTGTGCTTGAAATAAGGTATTGTGATGAGATAAGATATGCTCAGGGGATTTTAAAAATAGATAGAGTGGTCCTGTACTTGTGAAATGTTTAATGTACTAAAGTGCAGACGATTATGTTTATTTTGTCAATTTATTTTGTCAATTTATTTATTTTTTATTTATGTTTATTTTTCATTTATTTTGGCTAGAAATCTCTGTAACGCAATAGTAAACATTCTAATTTAATCCCAGTTATTAGATTAGAGACATTAACTTTTAACTTCTTAGACCTGACAAATAGCATTAATCTAAAGTAATTTGCTTTCTTTAGATTCAAATGCAATGCAGTTCTTGATCCTCATTCTATGATTTGTTTTGACAGAGCAGATGTTACATATCTTATATTTTCTAGATGGTACACTATTTTTCATATTGTCAGGTCAGGTCAGGTTGGGGAGCATGCACTGGTAGAGCGCGTTGCTGCACCCACCACACGATGAAACAACTTGGGCTCATGGTTGGCAACCCCCCAGGCAGACACTCGGTCCAGTCCCACCCTCTGGAAATGACCTTCTATCTGCCGTGGCCAGGTGTTACGTGGGCGCCCCCTTGGCCTGGTCCAGCCACTTGGGTCCTCAACAATGAGGATCCTGCGAGCCGGATCACCATCGGGGAATCACACCACATAGCGATTGTGCCGTAACTGACGCTCCCTCACAATGCAGGTAATGTGTCTCATTCGGGACTCCGTGAGCACCCAGTCATTCAAAACAAAGACAAACCAGCGGTACTCAAGGATTCTCTGATGAGACACAGCATGGAAAGACTCCAGTCTTCGTCTCAAGTCACTGGAAAGCGTCCATGTCTCGCAACCATATATCAAGACAGGAATCACCAGGACTCTAAAGACTTGGGCCTTCGTCCTTTTGCATAGATATGAGCACCACACACCCTTTTCCAGTGACCTCACCAACCCCCATGCTCTCCCATCCTGTCTACTTACTTCATAGGAAGAGTCACCAGAGACACGAATGTCACTTCTGAGGTAAGTAATCCTCTCAACATGGGCGACACTCTCACCACAGACAGACACATTGCTGATAGCTGTGCTTAAGAGGTCATCACACCAATAAAATTGTTATCTAAATTTTAGTTATACATAGTAGTATTAGCAATGGATTTGGTAGCATTGTCTGCATTAATAGTTGAAATTAGATACTACATCATCATATATGTGACAGATTGTTTGGCATGTAAGGAGGTTGCTAGGGAGAAAACAGGAACAAATATGGTAAAGACAGAGTGACCAAAATGCTGAGCAGATACCATTTAAAAATAGAGAAGCTCACAAAGACAGTTGTAAAAACCCTACTAAATTCCAGAATAGGTAGACAATGCCCAACAGGACATGATAATCTTTGTAGGGACAATGTAGTAGACTCATTATTGAGTGAAATCCTTACTTGCCATTGCTAATCAAAATACAACAAATTATTGCTCTGAAATGAAATAGAACTACATTAATTGCTGCCCTGTCATGCTACCAGGAACACCTACATCCCTTCAAAGCCTGTACTCCATTAATACGTTGTTTATTTAAAATCATGCTCTTATGACGGTAGTAATAGGTTTGTAGTGTGCCACTGTAATCTGTGAAGTTTAATCCAAAGTTGAAGCCACACACATCAGCAGACAGGGTGAAACTGGCCAGGAAGATGGACTGAAACATGTGGATCCAAGCAAGTGTACCAACAAGGGGCACCAAAGAGCCTCAAACCCAGCAATACATCACTTGTTAATAGAATAAAATAAAGGATTTTTATTCTTCTCCCAGGCACTTTCCACAATCCTCTCCCAATTACAAGACACAATTATACAATAAATAATCATTAACCAACAATTCTTCCTCCTTCTCCACTTCCACTGAGTTTTGCCTCCCAACTCTGACTCGTATATGTGTGGCAGCGGACTTCCTTTTATGCCGGACCCAGGAATGCTTCCGAGATCATGCCATGTCTTCTGGGATGCACTTCCAGGACATAAAGGAAGTAGGGAGGTCCACCCCTGACAGTGCCCTCTGCCGAGACCCAGGGACCCCGAAAGGGCTGCACTTCTGGACTCCAATTTCCAACACCCTTGCGGGTTTCCCAACTGGGTTGCTTTATGAGGACCACTGTCACATGGCGTATTTGGGAATGGAACCACTCCTGGATCTCAGCTTCCGCTGGTTCATCCAACATATTAGTCTGGTTGGTCATAAAGTTATTTCCTCATCCAGCCAGCCATCCCATCTGTCCTTCTGTTTTGGCCTCCTGTCTGGGTAATAGCACATCCTCCTTCCCTGCCAGGATGCCTGTTCTCCTCCTACAGATGCTATTTGAAAATGCTGATGTTTTCTGAATCAATATATGGCCAGAGTGACCAATGGCTACTGTCTGCAGAAGCAGGAGAACAGTGAAAGATGTTATTTGGTCACAATTCAGAAATAACACAGACAGATCAAATGGCAGCTGCCCATACCTGGCAAGGTTCATAACAAATTATATGAATATGTAAATATGTTAGTATTTATAATGATGAGGATCCATCACAAAGCCAGAAGCCAACCAAATGCTGCTCCCCACCTTGTAGGACCAGGTTCATATAGCTGACATCATCCCCCACAGAAGACTGAATGACGACTGCACATTCCATTGGTGAATTTCCCCATGGGATTAATAAAGTATCTATCTATCTATCTATCTATCTATCTATCTATCTATCTATCTATCTATCTATCTATCTATCTATCTATCTATCTATCTATCTATCTATCTATCTATCTATCTATCTATCTATCTATCTATCTATCTATCTATCTATCTTCTCTCCGGCCTGGATATGTATGTGTAAATGAATTATACATTGTATTTTTTGGGCTGGTAATTTCATTTTAAAGCAAGTTAAGCACATACTGTGTATCTCCTTTTGTACCATATTTCTCTCATTTGATTATTTCCGGCTTGGTTACAAAAGGGATGGTATGGTTCAAGTCTATTTCTGCAGGAAGAAAGAACACAATTCCAGGGAGTGAGCACCCCCTGCTGGACACAATCACAGATACTGTATATGTTTGTTGTGATGGTAGTAGTCCATGTGGTAAGCACTTTCCATGCTGGACAAATGTAACCTTTCTTCCTATTATGAGTGGCAGGTAGACTACAAGGTTACAGGGATATCTAGCTCTGTACAAGGAATCAGCAGTTTAGGGTGGCAGTGTTTTCAGCAATTGAGCTACTTCTAGTATCCCTGATACCCAACATAACTGCCCCAGAACTAATCCTAGATTGGCTTTACATGCATTCAGAGTGGGATTAGATTGGGAGGTGACAGTAGAGTTCACTTGTGGGAGAGAAAGGAGTCCTTCACAGTGAGAATAAAAATAAAAAATAAAACAAATTATTGTGACTATGTGGGGAAACATGCATTCTAATCCAGCAGGCTTGTGGCTGAAGGGAGTTGTTTATAAGAAGGACCAGGAGATGAATGTGTAAATATTCATACTCAGTTCAAAATTTAACATAAAAAAACAGATTACTATAGCATCCAAAATTAAAGCAAAAATGTACAAACTTAGTTGAAGGAGTGTTAAGCTAAAGTTCAATCACTCAATAAAAACACTACATGAAACTTTGATTTTTTTTGTGGCAGATTTTACTCACAGACTTGAACAAAATAGAATCCAGGGTGCCAGTATGAATATTGCTGTGCTAATGATGATACCCAAAACAACTTTCGAGACAGCACCTGCTATCTACTACTCGCATCGTAATAAAAATGGAACCCGGAAATAAACAGAAAGATTTTGTGTAATAACAGAAATCAGTGTTCATAAGAATTTCACTAAAGGATACATAGAAAATAGTATTATTTATGAGATCACTAACATTCAAAGTCTGCAAATTAATAGCAAAGCAATTAAGAAAAATGTATAAAGTCCTGGCAAAATATTAACGGCATGTAGGCCTGACTTTAATTATTTTGGATTGCTCTTCTTCTTTGATAATACCCTTGTTATTTTCTTTAAAAAAAAAACTTTTAGGTGCTTTCACATATAATGCGAGATGCACTTGTCTGTCTGTTTATCCGCATGAAACTACTTGGCATACCGTTTGTTGGAATTTGGCAGACTTAGTCTTCAAAGAAAGTTCAGTTGTCCTTGAGATTTCCCGAACAGAAATTTCAAAATCTCTTATTGAAAGGCACTGGCGAATCTGTAAACTCGTCTGTCTTAAAACAACAGAATAGTCTGTAGGACTTTCAACAAGAAATTAGTTTACTGTTTTAATTTTACATCGACAGCAGTTACACCACCTTGAATATTTTGTAGATTTTCTTCTTTAACTTGTCAGCCAGCCGCTTAGATTCCCAAGAATGCCAGGGAATGGCCACACACACGCAAGCAGCTGATGTAGTAGCACCTTCCTTCTGCTGCTTTAGGTAAGTTAACCATAAAATAACACACTCAAAAAAATGGAAATGAATGGAAGAAGAAAAAAATATGTAAACATATATAAGGCTGAATTGAGTGAACTAATATCATTTGCAGATTATTCCTGTAAAAAATGATGTTATCAACCTGTACATAGATGGTGTTTGAACTAATTCTGCCAGGCGAGGTGCAGCTTGATATAAGCAATATTATGAGTTTAGAAAGGGAGCTGTAGTAGATCGGCAGTGTGGTGTTCAGTTTCTACCATTCTTAATGAGGCAAGGGTAGTGCAGGATTACAGGAGTTACTTGGTGGTTTAACTTACAACAGACTGACCATGCATTATGGTTTATCTGTACTCAAAGATCACTTTTACTTCCATGTATCTTCAATCTGGAATTAAATTCATTAAGTAATTGTCACCTTTGGTATTCCCCATAAACATTAAATAAGCTCCTTTCCAAATTCTTAGTTATTTAGATAATTTAATGAATTTATGAGTTTCTAAACTTAATAGCAAGATAGGAACTTATTGACAGTTACCTTTCTCCTTTCATAGAGTATGACTGATGCTAATTTTATGCTAGTATGGGTTCTTTTGAATCAATGGTGCCTTTATTATTGGGTACTACTTCATTGGGTATTCTTTCAAGAATGTTTTGTTTAAAATTCTGAACAACAGTTAGTCACAGACCCACTAACGCACATCAGTCAATGACATTTTTATATCAATTGGGTTGGAATCGTATGTGAATGAAAGCTATTAAGTCACCACAGGCCTTTTTAGTCTCCATTTTTAAATACATTACATGGTAAAGTTCTGATTAAAAGCATGTACTGTATTGAATATATTCCAGTAGCACATGCAATTACATTCCTTTATTGCTTATTTGTAATATGATTAATTGTTACAAAAATATTTAATAGCAAAAATATAACTTAATCTTGGATGAAGCAACTCAAGAATTTGAAATGCACCAATTTTCATATCAGTTAACTAAGTTGCCAAACACACCTGAATGTTATGCCATGTGTACATACTTAACTGGTTATTCTGGTGGGGCGACAATTCAATTGTTGGGCCAGACTGGCACTATTTACATACAAACTGTCCCATCCACACGACAGCTGGAGTAGTCGAACAATTCTAAACCAAAGAGAATTACTGTCCTTTTTGGTTATATTCCCACCGAGAACACAATACATCCATTAGGGTGAAGTTTACCAGGTCCAGGAAGGCAGAGAGCCTGTCTTTCTCTTCCTTCAGAAAGGACTTGGAAACATGTCATCCAGGACACATCCTGAAGAGCCAACAGAAGACACTGCAGGCAAACTCCACCCAAGATGGAGCCAAAGGAAGAACCTTCAAGAGCCCCTTCCAATTACATCCATTAGCGGAGACCTATAAAGATGGACTCAGGTGGATCCTGGGTGGTTTGGTGTTACTTTTTGAGCAGACAAGAACTCTATGTTGAAAACACTCGCCTCTATGTAATCACTCAGAAAGAAATTTGTGGAGCTGAACTGAGATCAGTTGATGACTCTACTCTTTTTGGAGCCTTCATTTTCAGAAACTCACATTGAATAAATTTTGCCAGAATGGCCTGGTTAAACCTGTTTTTTGTCTACTGGTTCACCTAGAATGCTTGGTGGTAATAATGTACTCTGTATATATGCATGTTTGTCTTATGGTTGAGATGTTTCTTTAAAGTTTAATCTTGTACATTCTCTAGAATAGCCCATTTTTATAAATATGAAAAAATGACTTGTACATAAGATCATCTTTTAGAATGGCCTACGTTTGAAAGCAGTATAAATTTCACACATTCAAATTTATGTATTTATGTAATGTTGGAGAAAGTTGGTAATCTTTTCTCTCTGCTAAGCATACGTGATATAATATTTCATTGTCATCGTCATGTCTAGCTCTTGTGAAACGTAACATAATTTGTAATATATTGTTACATCTTACATTTCTGAAACTATGTTTGTACAAATTTGCTTCTTCCTGTTGTTTTTAAATATACGGTCACTAGCACATCTTAATTTAGGTTACCATGTTTCAGTAATCTTATGTTGAAATAAAAACTTCTCAGCAAAATCATTAGGTGGCAAGTTGCTAAGGCAAGAAAATGATTTCACAATTCTAAAGTAATTAGAATGTTCACTATTTTACTATGCTTGTCAGACTTATTAGAAGTACTGTAAATAGCTACTTAATGAACATAGCATTAGAGCACAAATTATGGACAGCAGAAGAAACAGAGTTTCTATATATCTCAGGATGACAGAAGGCATAGGAAAGGCCATTTGATGCTGGCCGCAAATCCATTCACAATATTTGCACTAAAGAGGATCTTATTACAATAAAAATGTAGAATTGCAAAGACCATAATCATCATCATTTACATGAAACCTTTAACTAGAGTAACATAATAAGATTTAATATTTGCGAAAATTACTGTACAGTGGAACCTCGGTTCACGAACGTCTCAGTACACGTACAAATCGGTTTACGACCAAAAAGTTCGCCAAACTTTTGCCTTGGTTCACGACCACACACTCGCTATACGAACAAGCCAGTTTCCCTTTCGGTTTGTACATGTTCAGTCTCTCCCTGTGCATTTCCTGTGCAGTGAGCAAGAGAGAGAGAGCGAGAGAGCGCGCGACACACACACAGACACGCACACACAGAGGCAGAGTGAGAGAGATGCGCACACACACACAGGCAGTGCGAGAGAGTGAGACGCACGAGAGAGAGGGCTGGACGCATAAGATCGGAAGGCAGTTAAAGAATGCACTGGGCTTGATTTTGTTTTCACTTCTGTTTACTGCGATCGGTTCGTAGCGTGCATTGTTGCAATGTTAGTTTTCTTGGTGGTTTATTAAATTATGGATTTTTACAAATGTTCATTTTTTTCCCTGTGCTTAAAACTGTTTTTATTGTTGTTGTTTTTATCCAGCGGTTGGTAGCGCTTTAGCGTGAACTATTGCAGTGTTAGTTTTCTGTGTTGTTCAAGGTTTTCTCAGTGTTATTAAATGTTTTTACATTTAGTTTACTATTACACTGTGCATTCTATGGTTTAATTAACTATATTTGTGCTTATAAACTTTAAAAAAGTATATATTTACATACAGTTCGTATGGTCTGGAATGGATTAATTGTATTTACATACAATCCTATGGGGGAAATTGCTTCGGTTCACGACCAAATCAGTTTACGACCAGAGTTTTGAAACGGATTATGGTTGTGAACCAAGGTTCCACTGTACAGTATGTGATTTTATTTCACTTTACATTTAAGAAGAAGCAAGAAAAACCACAAAGTAAACTTCATTTTTTAATCGAGTGTGTGTGTCAACAGGCTAAAACTCGACCAATTTGAGGTGTTTTACAACTGCTGAAGTCTAAGAGAGTAGACTGCTACAATAGATGCATTACGAAGATACCAGTCCATTGCAAGGCACATTTAGTTCAGTTTCTCCAATCCTTCTAACATTACATACTAGGAGTAAACTGACAAAACCACCAGAAGACCAAGCAAACTTTGTTATTGTGTGGGAAATTGAACCTCGGACTCTCCAGCTCTGAGACTACACACAAACCACTGAGCAGTCATAATATTTCAACTGTTTTTTTCTGTAAAAATTAAAAAGACAAGCTGTTTAAAAGTGTTTTGTCAGTAACTTCTGGATTTAGCTGACACTCAAGTCTGTGTTGTTTGACTCACTAAGAATGCTCACCTACATGGTTTAGTGACACCGAAAAGGAAGACACTGACCTCATAGACCACTTGAGGCTTACTCACACACATTAACATTAAAACTGTACAGCATTACCCAGGCTCATTACATCAAACCTAACACCACTATTAACATTTTCATTGTGATTATCCACATCCCCGACAAATGTCAAATTGTGATAGTGACTCATTCATAATCTCTTGGCTTGTCCGCTGTCTTCAGATTTCAGCAATGATCTGTTACAGGACACAGCAACTTTCATTTATATCATCACATCTCATTTACCTTAGTCCTTTGTCTATGAAATAAAGCATCAATGCTGAAATTCCTTCTCTTTCCACATATTTGAACTCCATTGTATGCTCTCAACAAGCATTCAACTCATTGTAAGCCATCTGAAGAGACTCTAGTTAACTGCAGCTCTCTCAAGAGTGAAAGTTAGTTATTACCTTAAGATAATGAATTTAATTTTGAAACAGTGAAAAACTGTATTGTTCTTTTAGCTTCATGCTTGTTACACTCTGTTTTATAAGCCTGAAGTGCCAAATTGAGTTGGTGAGAAGGGATCACAAACATGTACTTACCTTAAGTGTGCAGTCCTTGGTTTTTACAGGTTCAACACAGACCATGTTTAAAAGTGTTTGTCTGGAGTCTGCATTATCTCTGTAAGCTTTCCTCCGGGTTCAGTAGTTTTCATCAAAACTTAATAAAAAGATGTGTGAGTTATGTTAATCATCAATTCCAAATTGAGCCTTCTGCCTGAGCAAGCACAGAGATGAACTGGCTCCTTGTCTGTTATGTGCCCATTACATTAGAGAATAACCTTTAGAAAAGGGAAAAGATTGGGAACTGTTGTGAAAAGCAGCACAAAAAAAAAGAAGAAGGATGACAGGCCTGTGCAAAAGACCCAGAAAACCAAGCCACAACCTTCACTGATTATTGTAGACAGCACACCCCTATAGTCTGACCCCAAACTCCACAGGCAGAATTCAGGCACCAGAGGCTCTAAATGGGGGTCAGGCTATTAAAGGTAAAAAAAAACACTTAAATAATACCTCTTAACAGAGAGGAAACAGTAATGCCTCTGGTCTGAGAGACAAATCCAACAAAGTATCGTTAAAAATTAAGACATTTTCTCAAGAAATAAACAAAAACAGTTTGTCTAAAAAGGCAATACAAGGTTAAAAAGTCCAATTTGTAAGGAATCTGGAAGCAATCCTAAAAACAGAAATAAAAATCCAAAAATCTAGAATAAATATAGAAATACTGTACACTCACAAAGTGCACTCTTCCACAGTCAATCAATGAACCACTGAAGGACCTACCAACTCGGGCTTAAATATCAAGGCTAAGGTCAGTCCTTCAGCAGTGGCAAAAGGGTGGCCCTTGTCATTGGGGCTTCTGTGACGATGCAGGTTTGCTGCATGCTCCAGTTTGCGGTCCGGGAGCCCTTAACCCGACACCGTCGGTAATGTTACCGATGAGCTAAGCAGTGAGGCAACAACATAGCAAGGGAATGGTGCAAAAGTGTCAAGTGCTTTTATTTAAAACAATCAAAACAATGTCCAAATAAATAAGTGCAGTGCCTCCAAAAAGTCTTCATTAAATAAATAATCCATTAAACAAAACGTGGAGGTAAAAATCAATAAATAGAAAAAAAAACACAATCCTTTAAAAGTCGAGGTTAAAACACAATGCTGGAAACAGTACTTTAAAAACACAATTCAGAGCCCGGTGCTTCTTGTACCCTGGCGTCTCTCCTGCTTCTCCCATCTGGGCCCTGCAGCAGGTGAGTCGCTCTCTCAGCAGCTGACCTTCACTCCGCTCGACCGGTCTGGAGGACTCCCGATTCCTGGCTTCGGTCGCGCACTCATCCCAGACCGAGACTTGGTTTCCTTGACGACCAGGACACTCACATCAAGGACTTCACCCACCAAGCCTCCCGACTCCCGCTGCCTTCCCGGCCTTACGCGGCAAGTCATCCTTCTTCACTGGTCACGCCTGCTAAATGATCACTCAGCAGGAGCGACCTCTACTACTACTCCCTGGTATTGGCCCAACACCCAGGCTTCCCGTACAGTTGCATGCAAGCCTGCACTCGCTTGCTCGCTCGCTCGCTCTCCCGCACCGGCTCTCTCTCTCTCTCTCTCTCTCTCTCTCTCTCTCTCTCTCTCGTCCTGCTTTCTCCTACAACCTCCGTTCCTTCTTTCTCTTTCTTTTCTTTCATCTCTTCCCCAGCCAACTCGCACGTCTATATTATTAAGAGGGCATGGCAGCTGTAGCAAATTAGCAGCCCCAGGAACAATCATGGATGTGGGCGGTCTCTCACCTGTGCACTAAGGTGAGAAACGCCCACACCGCTAATCGCCCTGAAAACTGCTTCAGCTACACAACCACCACGCCCCCTCACTAAGCCGCGAGCACGGTGATTATTTATTTTAACTGGCCTTTAATGGGTGCTGAGGACCCGCTATACCACAGCTTCACCTACAAAACATAAGGAATTAAAGAAAATAGAATAACAACAGAATACATAAATAGTAAACAACAAATAAACATAACAATATTACTGTTATAAGCCGAGTAAGAGACACTTTTAAAGTAGTGGTTATTATAGCTATTTTTAGCTTATCAAGGTTTTTTAGTACTCCAGCGAGTGAGAACAAGGTGGTGGGGAAATGTCGCACTGGCATTAACAACAACAACAATTTACTTCTTGAATAGCCCAAAATCACACAAGGAGTCCTGCAATGGGCTTTAACAGGCCATGTTTTTTGACAGCCCCCCCAGCCTTGACTCCCTAAGAAGACAAGAAAACTACCACTACAGGTGGTGATTTAAGTTCTAATCATAAAATAATAAAATTCCTGGCATTGTGTCTCTTAACTATTTTCATGTGTCCAGATACCATAAATGCTTTATTGCAAAATTTAAATATTCTGCTCTATTTAAATTACACATTTTTCTCTGCTGTGTATTTTGGAGACAACCTCATGATTCTGTGCTCCACTGCATTTAAGCCTCTGTCATTCATTTGTTACTAGGCCTAATACAAACCGACAAGTGATCAATGTAATATTACAAACCCAACTCTTAGATGAATATAAATGTGATATTGAATTCTTTTTAGAGTTAGAGATTAGTACACAATGTTTCAAGAACCAGGCAATAGGATACTGCAAGTAGCATTGATCAGTAGTACAAATGATTTTTGTAACATTTTATCATGACAAAAGCACTAAATGAGAATAAACGTTAAAGCAAACAAAAGTCAAAAACAGAATTGTTTTCCCTGAAACATTCCTTGTATTGCTTGGCCACTAGCCTCTCATAAGGTTTTTATTTCATTAGATTGTAGTTCAGTGTGTTGCTTAATGCAAGTGATTCTCTTATATCAATGGCCACAACAGATAGATAGATAGATAGATAGATAGATAGATAGATAGATAGATAGATAGATAGATAGATAGATAGATAGATAGATAGATAGATAGATAGATAGATAGATAGATAGATAGATAGATAGATAGAACATTATTTGTCCCAAGGGGGAAATTTGGGTTTTTGCAGAAGCTCAACAAATAAATAAATAGACAAATAAATAAATTAACAAATTCACACACTTTGGTCTGAACACACACCAAAATGACTAAAAATAAAGAAAATTAAAAAGAAAGAAAACTTCTGACTTGGGGTCTCAGTCACAGTGTGGCATTATGAAGGCTTATAGCTGTTGTTCTAAAGGATCCCCAGTCATGTTTCTTCACACACTTCTGCTGAATGGTTCATTGGGTGAAAGTATTCAGTGTTATTATGTCACAGAGAGGATGTGCAGCCTTGTTCATAATGGCACTTTATGGCATGTTTTGTTTTCATTCTCTCCTTTACTACTACCTCCAGGGTGTCTAGACTGCATCCCATAGCTAAACCTGTCATTTTAATTAGCTTGCTGATTCAGTTGGCCTCTCTTGAAGTGATGTTATCGGCCCAGCACACCACGATGAAGAAAATCACACTGGGCATCACAGAGTTATAGAAGATGTGAAGAATGTCACTACCCACCTTAAAGGGATGTAGTCTTCTAGGGAAAAAAAGAGCCTGCTCTGCCCTTTCTTTTATAGTTCTTCTGTGTTCTGAGACCAGTCCAACCTGTCATTAATGTGGACCACCAACAATGATTCTCATGATAAAAAGAGTATCAATGAATTACTTTTCTAAGTGAAAGAAGTTGCTTATGTAAGCCAGAAAGCAAAAGACTAATAGGGTTGTCTGACTAAGTGAACTTTTGTGGTGGGGTAAAACAAGAACTGTTGACAAAGGAATCTGAAATTCTTAACCAAATGGGACTTGTAATTGTTTTGAAAGAGAGTCTTCCCTTTACTTTTTAGGTAAATTCCGAAAAGAAGATATTGCAATCCCACACTCTTAAGTAATATATCATCTATTACAGTATGTCAACAAACTGATGAATGCTTTCCAGAGGAACTGCAACAGGAAGGTGTCTGTAACAACCACCAAGAATTGATGAAGTCATCAGAGATATGACAGAGAAATGGTGAAATATAAATAACAATTCAAAAACCAAGATGATGAAAAAAAAGGTCACAAAAATTCTAAAATTATCAAAAACAACTGGAGATCAGGACAAATGATAGGTGTGTGTGTATATGCCCTGCAATGGTGAAAATGGATGAATGTCAAATATATAGAACTAGCCATGTGCGCCCAACTACGTTGCGCGTGTTAAAGTTGTCTGTGAAGAGCTCCCTGTTTAAACGCGGCTGCCAGTCGTGAACTGGGCCCTTCGTCGCACAGCATTATGATTTTTTATAAAGGAAACAAAATTACAAAACAAAACCCTTGGACATTGATTCGATAGGAACGGCCTACTCGGAATCACTGTCCGAATAGTAATTATGTGGTGGTGTAGGAGCATTTCTGCTTCTCTCCGTTCACAGTCCGTCTCGTTTTCATGACGCTGTCGTTTCCTCTTACGATCTCTTCTCATCCTTTCTCCAATCTTGCAGGTTGCTTTGTGGCAATCCAAAGAGTAAGGCAATATACACGGAGCAATGGTTATAAAATGGGGACACATAGGTATCCAGGCTCTTTAAAGCATAAATAGGGATCACTTCACTGACATGTGAGCAAGCCAGGGTACAACTGTGAGACGCGCAGCACTCACCGGCTACAACGTAACAATAATAATTTCCAGAACGTGCTGTTACGTTGTCATTCATGTTGCCCACTGTCTTTCTTTCATTCATATGTTACGTAGGCACATACCTTTTATCTTCGGAAATCTCATTCTCTAACCAGGCCTCAGGAGCTAACCAGCGTAACACTGTCCACCACCCCTTTCGTTATTCCGGCACATTGTTGACATCCGTGAGTAACAACAACATACTAAACTGGAAGGTGGTCTATGCATGCATGGAATTCGCGGACAAACAAAGATCAAGATCCAAATGAAGATTATATATAAAGATTGTTAGACAATATGCAAACTTCAGCATCAAACTTCAAAAAATGCTAGCAGAGGATTCTTAAAGATCTGTTTAAGTTTAAGCCACAATTTCCATTTGTTTATTTGCTTGTTCCTTATGTACAGATTTGTTTTGCAAGCCACAAGCTTAAAATGTAGCAGACAGGTATTTTTTACCATACATCATGGTGTTTTGTCACATAATTTTCATTTCATTTAAGAAAAAAATTTACAATGTCAGCAAAGCTAATTTGAAGGAAAAGCACACAACAGCAACACTATGCTTTTGCGGCTTTATGTGCAGTTTCCCATTTTGAAATAGCACTACCAATGAAAATCCTGATAATCCTGTTTATCAGTCATCTACATGCAGGTTAGGTGCATTGGCGATCCTAAATTGTCCTTAGTGTGTGTTTGGTGTGTGTGTGTGTGTGTGTGTGTGTGTGTGTGTGTGCCCTGCAGTGGGCTGGTGCCCTGCCAAGGATTTGTTCCTGCCTTGGGCAATGTGTTGCCTGGGATTGGCTCCAGCAGACCCCCGTGACCCTGTGTTACGATATAGCGGGTTGGACAATGACTGACTGACTATAATCCCACAAGTTTGAAGGTAATAAAGTTAAACAATGTATACATAATATATAATTTAAAATTACTTTATGCCTTTTCACCTTTCAACTTTCTGTCATGGATATTTTAGAAAGCTTTATATTTTAAAAATCAATTTGATAAAAAGAAGATTCAAAGAATCAGGAACAGCTCTAAATGTAGAAGGACAGACATGTTTCAGGACAGGACAGATCTTCTTCTGACCCAAACAGAATTTGGCATTTGCTGTAATATACTAGTCAAGGATAGTAAAGTGGAATAACAGCACTCAGAAGGTAAGGATGAATGGCAACTGAAGGAATAAGGCAACTCACCCAGACAAAACTAGAACAGCAGGTTTTATATTTAGATCTATGTTATCACAGAGTTAGATGTGCTATTAAGATATCCACAGTAATATGTCCATCAGACAGGTATTTGCATGGATGAGTGTGACTCACCTGAAACAAACTATTCATTTATCCTTGAATATTAAGGTTATTTTTCCTTGATAAAAAACATTAAACTTTGTGCAACATGTTTGAATATCAGATTTTTGGATAAATTATTACAATTTTCTAAAACTTCCTACAATACTGAAATGTAACATTTCATACCATGTCCACAATGACCTCTCCATTTCTTAAGTATTAAGATGTGCGGTTATTTTATTGGCTGAAAGGATGACATCTTTTGATTTTTCTGTAAATTAAACTTATTACATTTAGAATGTTTATTAAGTAATCTGAACTTTCTCTGTTTCTATATGTCCAACATTGTTCTTCATCAATTCATTGGTATGATTTGACCATTCAATATTATTTACCTGGTTAGGTTAGGTTTCTTTATTTAGGTTAGGTTTCTTTATTTAGTCATGTTTACACAGGAAAACATTAAAGGGAGCTGAAAATTATTATTCTAGTTCAAAAGTATGTGATCAATATTTTATAAATTTCTCTGGTCCCCTATAATAACATCATGATAACTGTGTTGTCCATTTCACAAGTAAAACAAAATGGTTTGCTGAATTAAAGCTTTAATTATCTTCTTATATAATACACTACCATGGCTGTTCGTTTGTCTGTCCAGGATTTTAAATCACCTGTAGCTAGCAAACCATTTGAACTATTGATCTGAAATTTGGTACACATATACTACGTGATGTCTACTATCCACTTTTGCGGTGATGATTGACCTCCAAGGTTATTCCTCTTTTTATTTTTATTTTATTTTAATGTAGAATCAACTCTCGGCAGAGGCCAGCAGGGCAGCCGTGTGGCACATACGTATGGGTGCTGTTCTCATCCCTACCACCATCGCCATCACTTCCCCTACCTCTTCATATCTTAAGTCTTCAATCTGCCTCAAGAACGATTTAAGTGACAGCTTAAGTGAAAAATTAAGGTAAACTTGCTAAGTAATTGCAACACAAACACTGACTTAATCAGTTTTAACATGAAAAGATGCTGATGGAAGAAGAGAATAAGCGGGCCGCTAGGGTGGAGAAAATAAGAGCTGCTCTGGAAGCATCAAGCACATCAACTTCTGAGCAAACGAATGCTAAGCGTACAGAGAAAGAGTATGAAAACTAGGAATGCTCAAGTCAATTGTATTCACTACACATTACCGTGCAGTGTGCCGTTACTGGTAACTAATATTTTTATATAGCGCCTTTCTGTCCATTTAACTAAGTGCAATTTTGGGAAGGATACTTTTTCTAACCCTGTATGTTATTCAAAAGAGAGCAGTTTTATTTTTCAGTTGTTATGGACCACAGTGTTGTGGGCTGATGATACTGTAATAAGAAAAATAACTTTGGTGGCCATTATGGTGATGGTAATGCACTTTAATTGATGTTCAAATAAAACAATTACGAATTTAAGATACTATGGTTACTTCTGACATAGAATTCTGCTAATGCAAAGTTGGTCTAAACTTATTTTTATGCATATTAAGAGAACATACCAACAGCTTTGAGCATAACCAGTTACATTCACTTATTTGCCTGTAATCTGACTCATTTAACAAGGACAGAGCAAATAGTGTTATCTTACATTTACTGACAAGTCTACACCACAGAAAGCTTGCTAAAGTTGGTAGTATATATTTATTTAAGAGAAGAGCTGGAGAATTGAGTGCAAGACTGGAGCCACCATTGGACAGTATTAAAATCCACTGAGTACACATTAGGTTAATTATATAACCATGTTGCCACTAGATGTCAGACATTACTTACAAGTAACTATTGACAACTATGAGTAACATGCTAATGCATTCATTTTAAAAAGCTTCCATTGCATTTAACACTATTTAATTTTAATCCAATTGTTTACTGAATTTCATGTAAAATGTACAGTCAGTTCAGTTAAAAATATACTGTACATTCTACAAACATGAATTTTTTCTGTATAAACTTTGATAACATTCTTAGTGAAAGAAATGCGGCCTAAAACTGCAGCATTCTTGACTGTAGATTGTCTGTCTTGATGAATGTTTCAGAAACTTTATTAAAATAAAACGTCCTTAAGCTGCAAAAATATCCCATTATTGGCACTGTGCCACATAATTAGCCTCTTTTGTTAGGTTGAAGACAAATGGTGATATTTTGCTTGCACTGGGCATTTCACCAGAAGGCCAGGTGTTACCTTCTTTCAGAGTTCCAGCCTGCATTCTTCTTCACTGGCACCATCACCAGAGTCCCAGCAGGCTGTCGCATTTAGTCAGGAATGAGCGGAGCGCAGATTGGCATTCCACACAATAACCAGAGAATGCTGCAAACAAATCCAGTGCATTCACTTTCATGACAGCTCTTCAGTTTCTCTTTTTCATTTTCTCTTATTTAATCAACTGTCTCCAAACTGGGATTGCAAATCTGGTCACTTTTTCAGCATTTTCTTGCATTCTGAATGAATACTATTGAGTAATTTTAGCCATTTGAGTATTTCCTTTCAGTTTTCCCAGCTTCCCCCCACTTGACCTCCCACAGAAGGAGATTGACAGCCAGTGTGCCTTATCTTCCGTCCCATTCATACATTGAAACCCATCCATTTTCATACTGATTTATTCAGTTTAGTGTTACGGGGAACCAAAGAGTCCATTAGAGGCCACACTCATATACAGTCACACTGTGCCCGTTTGGATTGACCAATTAAATCAATTCATACTTAATTGTGAAGGGAACACAAACACACAGGTGTAAGGAGAACATGCAAACTCCACACAGCCAGCATTGAGATTTGAACTCAGGACTCTGGGGCTATGAGACAGCTTCCTGGAGAGGCCATTCAAATTAAAAACTCAATACTTGAAAAAGCAAAAGTAACAAAAAGATCTAGTATATGTGGCAGTGAATTAAGCAGGCCACACACCATAGATCTTCTCCAAATCATAATTATGATTTAAATGTTGATGATATACTAAATATCCAGACAGGATTTTCTTCTAGAAAGTCTTTTATCATGGTGACTGTAAAGACTACACTCTCAAATGCCTCCAGTCTTCGGAAGCAATCAAACATTTCTTATTTACTGATCGTGTAAGATATCTTTGGCCAAAGCATCCACTATTTTAAGTACAGTGGTTAGTTCTCTGGCTTCATGGCTACAGGGTCGGTCTGTGTGGAGGCTGTTGTGTCCTCCCTGTCCGATGTGGGCTTCTAGTATAATTCCCCCATCCAAGAAACAAACAGGTGATTTTTTACTGAGACAAACTGGGAGAAGTTGGCCAAAAATGAAACCAGAACAAAAAAAAAATAAAACCTGCTACCAAATCCTAATGAAAGTCAAGAATCGCAGGCAAAGAGGTCAAACCAAATGAGACTAGTACCAATCT
The DNA here is from genome assembly GCF_900747795.2 of Erpetoichthys calabaricus. Classification (NCBI taxonomy): domain Eukaryota; kingdom Metazoa; phylum Chordata; class Cladistia; order Polypteriformes; family Polypteridae; genus Erpetoichthys; species Erpetoichthys calabaricus. The sequence goes on along the minus strand of NC_041401.2, from coordinate 148,274,709 downwards.
TCAAGTACTAGTTCACACCCCTATGATCCTGACATTCTTCCAATGATTCAATTTGAAACAACTATATAATGCCAAAATGAAAAATGTAAATCAATTCTGTTAATTATTTCAAAAGTTATTCAATAAATATTTAAAGCATAAGAACATAAGGAATTTGTCAAACGAGAAGAGACCATTCAGTCCATCAAACCTGATTATTTAGCTAATAGCCGAGCTGTCCCAATATCTCATCCAGGTACTTCTTAAAGATTGTCAAGGTTTCTGCTTCAACTATAAGACCTAATTGTTTGTTCCAGAGTCCCACAGATTACTTCTTTTAGACTTGGTGTTATTTTGGGGGATTTAAGTGGATAGGACTGGTGGGCTTTGTTGAGCTAAATGGTCTATTCTTGTCTTAATTGTTCTAATGTTCTTAAGAAGTACTTTCTGCCTTTAGTCCTAAATGCATTTCTTCTTAATTTCCACTGGTGCCCTCTAGTACATGATTCACCATTAAAGCGGAGTGGTGGCTCTGAGGCTAGAGATCTGCACTGGCAATCGGAAGGTTGCCGGTTCGAATCCCGTAAATGCCAATAGGGACTCTGCTCTGTTGGGCCCTTAAGCAAGGCCCTTAACCTGCAATTGCTGAGCGCTTTGAGTAGTGAGAAAAGCGCTATATAAATGCAAAAAATTATTATTATTATTAATTATTAAACTGAAAGATTTCTGCTGGATCTACATTATCAATGCCTTTGAGAATTTTGAAGACCTGTATTAGGTCTCCACACAGTCACGCACATTTGACCCTGTTGAATAAAAATCTGATAGTGGATCCATTGGTGGGGATTTTAGCTGTGAGTCTGTAAGTCTAAATCAAATTTGTGCATAAGTTGTTTGGTTTTTGATTTATTACACTTGGCAGAATTGGTCCAGTTCCCTCAAGTCAGAAGAAGAGCTCTGCTAAATTTCAAATTTAATTTTCAAATTCTATTCTGAATGGTCCAAGGGGTTCATTTAAACCAGCAACTTGGCTTCCTGGATTGTACAGTTTCAGATAGTGTCCCCAGCAGACTTGCACAATTCTCTGGACAGTTGCTGGAACTAAGGTGCTATTCACCTTCCAACTTTATGTATTTTTCTGACATTATGGAGTTAAATTGTATAGAGGTTGTGAGGGATGGCCAGCTAAATATTCCGGTCCACACCTCCAGGCCACCAGATGGAGCCCTCCCAGAAGCAGGGATGGTCCCCAAATTCCAGCAGGGCGTGAAGGACATTGGAGTTTTTAAAAACAACCCTGCTGGATACCATGGGGACCACCAGGAGCTGCTGTAGGGAGGCTCATTGAGTGCTACGTGCCCTTTAACCCGGAAGTGCGTCATGATCACATGATCGGAAGGAACGACGTGCTTCCGGGTTGAAGAAAAGGACTTTTAATCTGACCCAGAAGTGATGAGGATTTATGGATTGTTGGGATGGAACCACTTCTGGGTCAGGGACTATAAAGGACGCAGGGAAACCCCAGACGAGTGAGCTGAGCTGGGTGGAAGGGTGGCAACGCGTCTGGGAGAGGAGGATTGGTTTATTGTATTGATTATTGATTTGTATGAGTAGTGTGGAGTAGAGGGTGCTTTGTGCACATTATAATTATAAAATAAATAAGTATTGGAGTTTTACCCAGTGTTTGGAGTGGTATCTGAGGGTTCTTGGGAGCACTAGCGCCCCCTACTGCTACAAGGTAAAACTAAAAACAGCCCCTTTTGCACTAATTTATAACATACATTGCATATCTATATTTATATAACATTAACTTAATATTTTCATTACGTTGTCCAAAGAAGAGCATCAGTGTATTTTTGTCATCTACGTAGGGTGGCCTCAGTCACTTTGCAGTCCAAATAAAAAACAAGGTTAAAAATATGGGTTGATTCACTTGTTAATTTCTGAACGAGATTATATACTACTTTAGTTACAAAGGATTTAATTGAAATACTCACTAATTAGTGATACAAAGCTTTTGGGAAAAATACCTCTGTTTAGCTATTTTTTTTCCACAGGAAATTAATCCAAAGTCATAGGGTTCTTGAAGATTACAGTAGGTTTTCCTTCATTTTTTTGCTATTGCTGCTTTACTTTCAATCAGGTACACTATTTCTATGTGGCACCACAACTTATATATGTTCCTTTCTACCTACATATCTGAAGGTAAGACCCGAAAAGACAAATAATAATAACAACACCTCTTGCCAGATCTGTGTGTTTACCCATTCCAGGCCTCCACCATTTAAACCCAACTGTTGTTGTTCATTTTGGGTCTTCAGAGGAACTCACCAGAGACTCTTTACAGCAAGTCTTCTTATGTTTCTTGTGTCTCTCCTTTTCACTGTATAAACATACTACCGGTAGGTGTCACATGAAGAACTACCTTGTGCGCAGCAAGGAACCACAACTTGGTTTTAACACCAAAACACAAATTCATTTTGTTAGTTTTGCTATCGGTGTGTGTGCAAGACATCTTTGCTTGAACAGCATTTTATAACCACTGAGCTGTACAGTATGTTAATACAGGCTTCTTCAAGGTGACACGCAGAGGATTCATGGAACAATATGAAATTGCAATTGTTTATGTGGAATACATAAGTCAGCCATTACTGAAAAACTGTCAATTCACTGAAAACAACAAACCCTTCTGTTCATACCCCAGAGGTTGTCCAAAGCCTTGTGGATGAAGTCCTCATAAGTGGACGTGGTGATTGTCACAACAGATTAGTGTGCCACTAATATCATATTATTGTATATTCCATGATTTGCTGGATAATTTTTCATGCGCCACACAGTATATAGATATATATGTAAATGTATATTTTATATGTATTTTAGCTATTTGTCATTAGTGTAGATCATATGGATCTAACTACAAATTGTAGCACATAACCTTCTATTCAAATAAATGTACAGTTCTTAACAAACAAATCTCCTTTATTAGAAACATATTAAATGATCCTTTGTTTGTCAATTGCTAGCCATTAACATTTGTTGTCAAGAATTACTATATGGTGCAAATTAGCAGATTTCCAAATTGTTATGGCTACATATTAAACACAATGTCATTTACAAACCTATGAGTAAAAGGTAAAGGCACAGACTTTTTTCCGTATCTGTCCTTCATTTATAGAGTATTACTTTTATTCCTTACTAGCAACATTTGAGATACAATTGGTTATATTTCTTTTTTTGTTTTTTGTTTTTTTCCAGCTGGATTCACAGGAAGGTGAAGTGACTTTTCATGGTCACACAGTGTCAGTAGCAAGATATGAACCCACCTCCACACAGTTTGAATTACAAAGCCTCAACCACTATGCCGTCCTGCCTGCCTACCAACACTAATTTCAACTTAGCCAAAAATTTGCTTTTCATTCTAAATTTACTAAGCATCAGTAATTTTGAGGACCCAGAAGTTGGTAAATTGAGATTGTGAAAGATTGAGGTCTCCGTGACCCCTTGAACCCTCTGATCAGACGTCAGACACCAGATAAAAGTCCAATATGACTTTATTTTATCAATAAACAGTGCACAAAGCACCCTACACTCCCCAATACTCATATAAATAAATCAATAATCAATCAATAAACCAATCCTCCTCTCCCAGACGCGTTGCCAACCTTCCACCCAGCTCAGCTCAGCGTACTGGGCTTTCCCATGGTCCTTTATACCCCCTGACCCGGAAGTGGTTCCTGTTCCACAACCCACAAGTCCTTATTCCTTCCGGGTCAGGGTAAACAGTCCTTTCCTTCAACCCGGAAGCACGGCGTTTCTTCCTGTCATGGGATTATGACGCACTTCCGGGTTATAGGGCATATAAGAGTCCACGAGCCTCCCTACAGCGACTCCTGGTGGTCCCCAATGCATCCAGCAGGGCTGTGCATAAAAACTACAAAGTCCATGAGGCCCTGCTGGAAATTCGGGGCACGTCCACGCTGTCGGGAGAGCTCCTCCTGGTGGCCTGGGGTTGAGGGCCGGAATAAAATGCCGGCAATCCACCACAAGATTTAATAATTTTTTCACAGCATAGGATCTACTGATATATTGATAAATTTCATTATGGTCTTTGATGACATTATTAAATTGCTGAAGCATGGTTTCATTAGAAAATTATCTAATAATGTTACAATTATTCATTCTAAAAGAATGAAGGCCGAAGATAGATAGATAGATAGATAGATAGATAGATAGATAGATAGATAGATAGATAGATAGATAGATAGATAGATAGATAGATAGATAGATAGATAGATAGATAGATAGATAGATAGATAGATAGATAGATAGATAGATACTTTATTAATCCCAATGGGAAATTCACATTCTCCAGCAGCAGCATACTGATACAATAAATAATATTAAACTAAAGAATGATAATAATGCAGGTGAAAAAAAGACAATAACTTTGTATAATGTTAAATGTTAACGTTTACCCCCCCGGGTGGAATTGAAGAGTCGCATAGTTTGGGGGAGGAACGATCTCCTCAATCTGTCAGTGGAGCAGGACAGTGACAGCAGTTTGTCGCTGAAGCTGCTCTTCTGTCTGGAGATGATACTATTTAGTGGATGCAGTGGATTCTCCATAATTGATAGGAGCCTGCTGAGCACCCTTCGCTCTGCCACAGATGTCAAATTGTCCAGCTCCATGCCAACAATAGAGCCTGCCTTCCCCACCAGTTTGTCCAGGCGTGAGGCGTCTTTCCTCTTAATGCTGCCTCCCCAGCACACCACCACGTAGAAGAGGGCGCTCGCCACAACCATCTGATAGAACATCTGCAGCATCTTATTGCAGATGTTGAAGGACACCAGCCTTCTAAGGAAGTATAGTCGGCTCTGTCCTTTCTTGCACAGTGCATCAGTATTGGCAGTCCAGTCTAATTTATCATCCAGCTGCACTCCCAGATATTTATAGGTCTGCACCATCTGCACACAGTCACCTTTGATGATCACTGGGTCCATGAGGGGTCTGGGCCTCCTAAAATCCACCACCAGCTCCTTGGTTTTGCTGGTGTTCAGTTGTAGGTGGTTTGAGTCGCACCATTTAACAAAGTCATTGATTAGGTCCCTGTACTCATCCTCCAGCCCATTCCTGATGCAGCCCACGATAGCAGTGTCATCAGCGAACTTTTGCATGTGGCAGGACTCCGAGTTGTGTTGGAAGTCCGATGTATATAGGCTGAACAGGACTGGAGAAAGTACAGTCCCTTGTGGCGCTCCTGTGTTGCTGACCACAATGTCAGACGTGCAGTTCCCAAGACGCACATACTGAGGTCTGTCTTTAAGATAGTCCACGATCCATGCCACTAGGTATGAATCTAATCCCATCTCTGTCAGCTTGTCCCTAAGGAGCAGAGGTTGGATTGTGTTGAAGGCGCTAGAGAAGTCTAGAAGAGGCTGATGATTTAGTATTGAATGAAGATATCAAGGATCTGGTGATATGTTGTGCGGCAGAAATCCACTTTTTCCTTTGGTACTTTTATAAAGGGGCACCTCTCCTAACATGGAAAAAAAGAATTCCAAAATTTGCAAGTTTATCAAAATAATGATTTATTTAAATACAAGATGATCAAAGGGAGAGCTCAAAGTATTGTACCAAATGGAAATCCAGAAAGCAAGCCCCTGGAGGGCCTCTCTATATAGTTTTAAGTCTCAGTTGTCAGAGTATACATTGTTATTTGTGTATTCTGGGTTTATTTTGCATTTAGAATCACCAGAGATTAATCCATATTGTCTGTTTATTAACTGAGAAAGTTATTTTGATTTAACAATAACAACAACAATATATTTCTTGTATATCCCAAAATCACACACAGAATGCCTTAATGGGCTTTAACAGGCCCTATTTTTTGCAAGCACCCCAGTCTTGACTCCATAAGAAAACAACAACCTCCCCACCCCCACCACAAAAACAATTGGAAGAAATCTTTGGAAATTAAATTCAGAGACAGACCCTCTTCCAGGTATGTTGGGTATACAGTGTGTCTCAAAAATAATGGGGGTAAATACAATACACACAACAGAACATACTGTAAGTAATCCTCTTCACAGAGCTAGATGGACAATCTATCACAAACTACTTTATTTTTGCACAGCGCTCCTTACCAAGTGCAGGCGCAGAGTACCATGACAACTTTAAATGCAAAATGCAAGAATAGATAATACCACTCACTAAATACAGAACTATCACAAATGAGGATGCAGTTTTGTTCAAATACATTAAAACAATGTGGAAACTAATTAAAAAAACTAATTGTGGTGAGATGCGTGTGTACAGTATATATATAAATAAATTGTGTGTAGTTAGTTGATAAGCACTACAGTTCCCATGAAGCTTTGGGACAGGATACTATGACTGTAGGACTTATTGGATGGAACAGTTGGAGTTGTGGGATGAGTAATAAACATTCATTGCATTGAAGAACCCGCTTGAATCTGGATTATACTAATCAAGCAAGACCCAAGTGGCATGACACTAATAAACAGCAATATCTGTCCATCAGTTAATCAGTGAACCAGATTATAGAAAAGGAGTCAGACAAGATAGACACAGTCAGAGTTCTGAAGTTAACATCTTGCTTTCTTCAGTAAAGTGACCGTGATGGTCAAGGCCATTACATTATAACATGTTACATATAAATAGGATCACATGTGCATTTACATTCATTCCTTGGTGGATGCACAACAATTGATTTTCTTTAGTGTAGTTTGAATTCCCAATAGGCCCTAGTGGTAGGACTCTCTGAATTTTGACATCCTTCTGTTTTTGACTCAAAAATGTTTCTGTCTTACTCTTTGATGTTCTGTTTCCTAATTTAATTTTGACGCTATGGTCTTTGAATTTTGCCTGCATATGAACATGTCTTTCTTTGCCTTTTTCATATCATAGTTGTGTTCCACCTCACAATAATCCTCAGATACTTAATAGCACCACTAACATCAGCTTTCTAATTTAGGGCTCCTTACCTACTTGCCCAGAATAATGCATCTCAAAATCAACACGCCAGATCTCTTTCACTTTTCTTCTCTCTCCACTTGGGTCATAGCACCTCCATACAAATCCAGCCTTTCCCCAAGTTCAACTACCATCTCCAAGGTGAATGGGCCACTGGCACACAGTATCCTTTAAACCAACCCAGGGTGTTTCTTTCTGGGCATTAACTGGAATCACTTCTGGGTTCAGGAATATCTCTTAAAAGTCCTTAAGCTGTTCAACCAGAACTCCCTCTGGCAGCTCCAAATATCCTGGTATTCTTTTGCTTCAGAAAAGGGACAGGGACCGTTAGAGGCACAATTACTTCTTGTTCTCCTGCATACATCACAGGATACCACCTGATCAGTGCAGGTGTTCTCTTATCCACCTCCAGGCTTACTGCCCATTCCCCATGACCTCCTTGTTACATCAATACACACAAAATAATTACCGTAAATTGCACAAAATCCTGATGTGCCCTAAGAAGCAACATCATTTACAGAACAGCTTCCTTGTGCTGACTCTTCTGTCAGGAAAACTTCAACTGTCAGGCCACTGTATAGCACATCAGATCAGATCCAAATATGTTGACTTAAACAAAAGCACAACATGATGACTAACTGAAGACATTTTTAGTCCAACTACCAAAATTAATTGTTAAAAGGCAGGCAAAGTTATTACATAGTCAGTCTTAGAGAAAAGCAACAACTACGATCCAAAAAATAACCATAAAATGCTTTAAACTTGGAGAAGCTCAAATTAATCGAAGCCCAAACTGTGTTATCAATAGCCACAGACAGCAAGATTTAGATAGATAGATAGATAGATAGATAGATAGATAGATAGATAGATAGATAGATAGATAGATAGATAGATAGATAGATAGATAGATAGATAGATAGATAAAAATAACATCCAAAAGGACTGGTCTGATACTCCACTTACCTATTGTGTCTCTGTCCTTTGCCCCTTCTGTATTTGGCACCATAAAGGGAACCACTACTGTTGTTGGAGCTAAATAGTTCAATTTTTAAAAACTTATATGTACTACTTATATGTACTATTAGACATGCAGTAGCTAATGATTAATATCAATGTTGTCACCGTAAATTATGGAAACTGGGGTGTGATGTGGAAAAATTTGACATACATCTATTTTAAGAAAATAAAGAAATGTGTATAATTGTTCTTATGTGGAGGATCATTTTCGGCATTTATTGTTGCATAACCTCTCTTTTCCATTCATACTTACTCTGATCCTTTTCACTGAATTCTCATATGCTTATATTCTTTTTGAACTTTATGTCTAGGTCATCCCTACTTCTTCCTTATTCTGCTTCACTGTGCAATACATTTGAAAATGACTAATGATTCACAGTACATGAGGCTGAAAGCAGCCAACGAAGAATAGCAAATCTAAACCATAATTCCTTCCTCTTTCTTCAGCTCTAAAGCTTTTTCTGCCTTGAAGCTTATTTCATAAAGAAGAAACCCTCACGAATTCCCAGTTAAATTGGCAGCCAATTTCAGATGGCAAATGTGAGCTCATATACCCTAAAACCCAAAGAAGTGCCAGATGATGTTAAAGTTCCTTGAGGCAAGAGGAAAGGGAGTTTTGGAAGATGTCATCAAGAACAATAGAATATTAATCTTCTGTTCAACCTTAATGAGAAGACCGGTCTAGACAAGCGATTTTTAGGAAACCTGGCAAAGATAAGCAGTGGCAATTATCAGAGAGTGCATCTCCAAAGAACTGGACTAAAAAGTTCTGCAGTAAAACTGTTTTTTTTTGTATTCATAAGTCAATTGCCTTCAAAGGCAATGACCTCAATTTATAGTAGGCCAATATTTTTCTTTAGGTCATGAAATTCAGCTTAAAAGTGCTGAATGTATATCAATGGGCATCACTACATACTTCTGTGAAACTACAAATGCTTTGTGTACATTGATACTAACAGTAATATATGCACATGAAAACAATGTGAATTGGAACCACAAAGAGGTGCTACTGAAACCCAAACCTCAGACATATTATTACCCAACACAGCTCCGGGTTCAAATAAAGGATTTTATAATATCACAGTAGCTCACCAAGTGTGCACAATCAACAAAACCAAAATTACAAAACAAGTGAATCCTCTTCCTCTCCTCCCACTCCTCCAGTTGAGTGTCACCCGTTGCCTCATGACTCTGATAAGTGTGATTGTAGTTCAGTGAGCATGGCCATCATGAGGGTGATCAGGTCCTGCTGTTTCGTCATGTTCCAGGATTTTTCCTGCCGACTACACCACTGTAAAACGTGAAAGGATTGGGGCACCACCCTGGTCAGGTCAGGTCAGGTCAGGTCAGGTTGGGAGCATGCAGTAGTACAGTGCGTTGCCGCACTCACCACACAACGAAACAGCTCGGGATCCTGGTTGACAACCATGAGGATCCTGTAAGCTGGATCACCTTCGGGGAATCACACCACATGACTGTAGTGCCATAACTGACACTCCCTCAGAATGCAGGTAATGTGTCTCATTCAGGACTCTGTGAGCAACAGCTCATTCGACACAAAGTCAAACCAACAGTACCCAAGGATTCTTTGAAGAGACACAGTATCAAAGGAGTCCAGTCTTTGTCTCAGGTCACTGGATAGTGTCCATGTCTCACAACCATATAGCAAGATAGGAAGCATCAGGACTCTAAAGACTTGGACCTTCATCCTTTTGCATAGATATCACACACCCCTTTCCAGGGACATCATGATCCCCCATGCTCTCCTAATCTATCTACTGACTTCATAGCAAAATTCACTAGAGACATGAATGCCACTGCCAAGGTAAGTAAACCTCTCGACAAGGTCGACATTCTCTCTCCTCAGTCAAGTTCATTGCTAATGGCTGCTTCTAGGAGGTCATCAAAGGCCTGGATCTTGGTTTTTATCCAGGTCACTCACAAACTGAGATACTCAGACTCCTCACTCAGTATCTCGAGGGCCCTGATCAGAGCCTCCATTGACTCTGCAACTTCAGTCAGTGTAACTGAAGGTCTGTAGAAAACAAAAGCACACAACAAGTTGCAGAAGTGTCTTTTCAGACATGAGTTCAAAACAGAACTAACTCAAACACAGCCAGATTGCTGGTCATATGTGTTCCAGACAGGAAGGAGCGGGTCCAGGAGGGCAGACAACAGAAGTGACATCAGAGATGGAATGGCTGTCATTCTTCTGATCTACAGAAGGAGGAGGAGAGAAGGCATTAGCACAGAGAGCCAACTAAGCTGGTTTGGCAAGTAACTACCATCCCCAGAGCCCTTAAGCTGTCTCCCAAGAGTACAAGTAACAGAATATAATGATGAACAGAAAATGTAGATAAAGCAAGTAGGGAGGTGTAGTTGTGAGAGACACTACCTCACAACTCCATGGTTCAGTAATCTGCCAGTGTGCTCATTCCTATACGTTCATGTGGGTTTTCTCATGGTACTCCAGTTTCCTCTCACATCTCACTAACTGGTATGTTATGCTGGTGTATAAATTGCTTGTCAATAAGTAAATAATATGACCTTGTAATGGATTAGCACAACCATTCAGAGTGGATTCCTGTCTTGTGCTCTGCTCCTGTTATAAGCGACTCTGCCTCCTCACCATGGCCCTGTGCTGGATTTTGCAGCCCCATAAAATGAATGAGGTAAATCACACTTTCTTAATAGTAGCTATACAGAATAAAGAGTGTTTCTAAAAGCCTTGTAAACTAAGTAGATTAAATTGGAACTTGTTATATTGTTCCAAGGACCAGGCAATAGTTGCATAGTTTTAAAGTATATGTGTGTGCTTGTAATTTGTTTTCTTCACAAAATATGTAACCCAAAATTAAGAAATTTAAAGTCTGCTCTATCAGAAATATACTCATTCCTATTTATCTCAGAAACAATTAAAATTTGTAATCATAAACCACACTAAAACTTCCAACCGCAGCCAAACCAAGATCTAATTAGTAATAAAGAGACCCACTGTTATTCAATCTCTTATTAATTAAAACAATAGAAGTTTAGCAGAAATGCTGGCAGAAGACCAGCAGACTTATTTTAGAATAACATCAATGAATTCTTGTCAAATTGCTAAAAAGCTTTGCACAGTTCTACACAAAGAAAATGGGATTTTCTTCTAATTTCAGATAATATAAAATATAATTTTCCCATTTAATTATGGAGGGGGAATTAGGATCCTTCCATTTGAACAGAATTTGTTCACATGCTAACAGTGTACTGTAGGAAATAATGGTCAGCTTTTCACTAGATAGTCTTAACTTGTCTGAAACAACAGTCACTGCTGTTAAAGGGTTTGCAATTATCGGAAATCCTACACTATCTGATAGATAATAAAAAACCTTATCCTAAAAAGGTTTTAATTTTGGACAGTCCCAAAACATACTGTATGCTGAGCAAGGCCAGAGCTACCCACCATCATTCAAAGTCTCTGATACAGTATATTTTAGATAATTTCAGTTTGGAGAAGTGTGTCCAGTGTGCAATTTTCAGATGAATTACAGTGTGCTAAATATATCTTATTTTTTTATACATTTATTCTTTTTCCAAAGCAATTTTTCCATTTTAAGGTAGAGTGTGTAGTGTGGCAGACGAATTATGG